>NC_040244.1:3988904-4253487 GCF_001444195.1 Xiphophorus couchianus | reverse complement strand
GTCCAAAAAAATGACATACTATACTATGACGTCGAAAACGTCAAAAAATGAAAACTATACTGTGACGTCGAAAACGTCCAAAAAATGAAATACTATACTATGACGTCGAAAACGTCCAAAAACGACATGCTATACTATGACGTCGAAAATGTCCAAAAAAACGACATTCTATACTATGACGTGATATGTCCAAAAAAGGACATGCTATATATGACGTGGAAAATGTCCAAAAAAACGACATGCTATACTATGACGTCGAAAATGTCAAAAAAAGTGACATGTATACTATGACGTCGAAAAGTTACAAAAAATGAAATATATACTATGACGTCGAAAATGTCACCAAAAGACATGCAATATACTATGACGTGGAAATGTCCAAAAAAACGACATGCATACTATGACGGAAAATGTCCAAAAAAATGACATGCCATACTATGACGTCAAAAATGTCCAAAAAACGACATGCCATACTATGACGTGGAAAATGTCAAAAAAAGGACAGGCAATACTATGACGTGAAAATGTCCAAAAAACGACATGCTATACTATGACGTGGAAAATGTCCAAAAAACGACATGCAATACTATGACGTGGAAAATGTCGAAAAAGGACAGCAATACTATGACGTCGAAAATGTCCAAAAAAACGACATGCTATACTATGATGTGGAAAATATCCAAAAAAAACGACATGCCATACTATGACGTGGAAAATGTCGAAAACAGCATACTATGACGTCGAAAATGTCAAAAAAGACATAGTATACTATGACGTCAAAAATGTCCAAAAAAACATACTACTATGACGTCGAAAATGTCCAAAAAAACGACATGCTATACTATGATGTGGAAAATGTCCAAAAAACGACATGCCATACTATGACGTGGAAAATGTCCAAAAAAACGACATCCAATAGTATGACGTCGAAAATGTCAAAAAAAGACATAGTATACTATGACGTCAAAATGTCCAAAAAAATGACATACCATACTATGACGTCGAAAATGTCCAAAAATGACATACTATACTATGACGTCGAAAACGTTACAAAAAAATGAAATACTATACTATGACGTCGAAAATCACAAAAAAATGACATGCAATACTATGACGTCGAAAATGTCCAAAAAACGACATGCATACTATGACGTCGAAAATGTCAAAAAAACGACATGCTATACTATGATGTCGAAAATGTCCAAAAAACGACATTCTATACTATGACGTGAAAATGTCCAAAAAACGACATGCCATACTATGACGTGAAAATGTCAAAAAAGGACATGCATACTATGACGTCGAAAATGTCCAAAAAACGACATGCTATACTATGATGTGAAAATATCCAAAAAAACGACATGCCATACTATGACGTGAAAATGTCGAAAAAGACAGGCAATACTATGACGTCGAAAATGTCCAAAAAAAAACGACATGCTATACTATGACGTGGAAAATATCCAAAAAAACGACATTCTATACTATGACGTCGAAAATGTCCAAAAAAACGACATGCTATACTATGACGTCGAAAATGTCCAAAAAAAACGACATGCTATACTATGACGTCAAAATGTCCAAAAAAACGACATCCATACTATGACGTCGAAAATGTCCAAAAAAACGACATGCTATACTATGACGTGGAAATGTCCAAAAAAGCGACATGCTATACTATGACGTGGAAAATGTCCAAAAAAACGACATGCTATACTATGATGTCGAAAATGTCCAAAAAAACGACATTCTATACTATGACCGAAAATGTCCAAAAAAACGACATGCCATACTATGACGTCGAAAATGTCAAAAAAAGGACAGCTATACTATGACGTCGAAAATGTCCAAAAAAACGACATGCTATACTATGATGTGGAAAATGTCCAAAAAAACGACATTCTATACTATGACGTCGAAAATGTCCAAAAAACGACATGCTATACTATGACGTCGAAAATGTCAAAAAAACGACATGCTATACTATGACGTCGAAAATGTCCAAAAAAATGACATACCATACTATGACGTCGAAAATGTCCAAAAAAGACATGCTATACTATGACGTCGAAAGTCAAAAAAAATGAAATACTATACTGTGACGTCGAAAATCCAAAAATGAAATACTATACTATGACGTCGAAAACGTCCAAAAAACGACATGCTATACTATGACGTCGAAAATGTCCAAAAAAACGACATTATACTATGACGTCGAATGTCCAAAAAACGACATGCTATATATGACGTGGAAAATGTCCAAAAAACGACATGCTATACTATGACGTCGAAAATGTCCAAAAACATAGTATACTATGACGTCGAAAACGTCAAAAAAATGAAATACTACTATGACGTCGAAAACGTCACACAAAGACATGCAATACTATGACGTGAAAATGTCCAAAAAAACAACGACATGCAATACTATGACATGAAAATGTCCAAAAAAATGACATGCTATACTATGACGTCAAAATGTCCAAAAACGACATGCCATACTATGACGTGGAAAATGTCAAAAAAAGACAGGCATACTATGACGTGGAAAATGTCCAAAAAAACGACATTCTATACTATGACGTGAAAATGTCCAAAAAAACGACATGCATACTATGACGTCGAAAATGTCCAAAAAATGACATGCTATACTATGACGTCGAAAATGTCCAAAAAAACGACATCAATATATGACGTCGAAAATGTCAAAAAAGACATAGTATACTATGACGTCAAAATGTCCAAAAAAATGACATACCATACTATGACGTCGAAAATGTCCAAAAAAATGACATACCATATGACGTCGAAAATGTCCAAAAAACGACATACTATACTATGACGTCGAAAAGTTACAAAAAAATGAAATACTATACTATGACGTCGAAAAGTCACAAAAAAATGACATGCAATACTATGACGTCGAAAATGTCAAAAACGACATGCAATACTATGACGTCGAAAATGTCAAAAAACGACATGCTATACTATGATGTCGAAAATGTCCAAAAAACATCTAACATCTATACTAGACTGAAAATGTCCAAAAAACGACATGCCATACTATGACGTCGAAAATGTCGAAAAAAGGACAGCATACTATGACGTCGAAAATGTCCAAAAAAACGACATGCTATACTAGACGTGAAAATATCCAAAAAAGACATTCTATACTATGACGTCGAAAATGTCCAAAAAACGACATGCTATACTATGACGTCGAAATGTCAAAAAAACGACATGCTATATATGACGTGAAAATGTCCAAAAAAACGACATGCTATACTATGACGTCGAAAAGGTCCAAAAAAAGACATGCCATACTATGACGTCGAAAATGTCAAAAAACGACATGCTATATACTATGACGTGAAAATGTCCAAAAAAACGACATGCATACTATGACGTGAAAATGTCCAAAAAATGACATGCATACTATGACGTGGAAAATGTCAAAAAAAGACAGCATACTATGACGTGGAAAATGTCAAAAAAGACAGGCAATACTATGACGTGGAAAATGTCAAAAAACAGAATACTATGACGTGGAAAATGTCCAAAAAACGACATGCTATACTATGACGTGAAAATGTCAAAAAAGACAGCATACTATGACGTGGAAAATGTCAAAAAGACAGCATACTATGACTTCGAAAATGTCCAAAAAAACGACATGCTATACCATGATGTCGAAAATGTCCAAAAAACGACATGCTATACCATGACGTCGAAAATGTCCAAAAAACGACATGCTATACTATGACGTCGAAAATGTCAAAAACGACATGCTATACTATGACGTCGAAAATGTCCAAAAAAACGACATGCTATACTATGACGTGGAAATGTCCAAAAAACGACATGCTATATATGACGTGAAAATGTCCAAAAAAACGACATGCCATACTATGACGTCGAAAATGTCCAAAAAAGCGACATGCTATATATGACGTGGAAAATGTCCAAAAAACGACATGCCATACTATGACGTTCGAAATGTCCAAAAAAACGACTGCCATACTATGACGTCGAAAATGTCCAAAAAAAGTGACATAGTATACTATGACGTCGAAAATGTCAAAAAAAGACATAGTATACTATGACGTCAAAATGTCCAAAAAAATGACATACATACTATGACGTCGAAAATGTCCAAAAAATGACATACTATACTATGACGTCGAAAACGTCAAAAAAATGATACTATGACGTCGAAAAACGTCACAAAAAAGACATGCAATACTATGACGTCGAAAACGTCAAAAAAACGACATGCATACTATGACGTCGAAAATGTCAAAAAAACGACATGCTATACTATGATGTCGAAAATGTCCAAAAAAACGACATCTATACTATGACGTGGAAAATGTCCAAAAAAACGACATGCAATACTATGACATGAAAATGTCCAAAAAAATGACATGCCATACTATGACGTCAAAAATGTCCAAAAAAAGACATGCCATACTATGACGTGAAAATGTCAAAAAAAGACAGCAATACTATGACGTGGAAAATGTCAAAAAAAGACATGCTATACTATGATGTGGAAATATCCAAAAAACGACATTCTATACTATGACGTCAAAAATGTCCAAAAAACGACATGCTATACTATGACGTCGAAAATGTCAAAAAAACGACATGCTATACTATGACGTCGAAAATGTCCAAAAAACGACATCCAATAGTATGACGTCGAAAACGTTACAAAAAAATGAAATGCTATACTATGATGTCAAAATGTCCAAAAAACGACATTCTATACTATGACGTAGAAAATGTCCAAAAAACGACATGTATATATGACGTGAAAATGTCCAAAAAAACGACATCTATACTATGACGTTGAAAATGTCCAAAAAAACGACATGCCATACTATGACGTGGAAAATGTCGAAAAAAGGACAGCATACTATGACGTCGAAAATGTCCAAAAAAACGACATGCTATACTATGATGGAAATCCAAAAAAACGACATGCTATACTATGACGTCGAAAATGTCCAAAAAAGTGACATAGTATACTATGACGTCGAAAATGTCCAGAAAAACATAGTATACTATGACGTCAAAAATGTCCAAAAAATGACATACCACTATGACGTCGAAAATGTCCAAAAAATGACATACTATACTATGACGTCGAAAACGTTACAAAAAAATGAAATACTATACTATGACGTCGAAAACGTCACAAAAAAGACATGCATACTATGACGTCGAAAATGTCCAAAAAAACGACATGCAATACTATGACGTCGAAAATGTCAAAAAAACCATGCTATACTATGATGTCGAAAATGTCCAAAAAAACGACATGCTATACTATGACGTGGAAAATGTCCAAAAAAAACGACATGCCATACTATGACGTGGAAAATGTCAAAAAAAGGACAGCATACTATGACGTGGAAAATGTCAAAAAAAGGACAGGCATACTATGACGTCGAAAATGTCCAAAAAACGACATGCTATACTATGATGTGGACAATATCCAAAAAAAACGACATTCTATACTATGACGTGAATATGTCCAAAAAAGCGACATGCTATATATGACGTGGAAAATGTCCAAAAAAAACGACATGCCATACTATGACGTCGAAAATGTCCAAAAAAACGACATTCTATACTATGACGTGGAATGTCCAAAAAAGCGACATGCTATATATGACGTGGAAAATGTCCAAGAAAACGACATGCCATACTATGACGTCGCAAATGTGAAAAAACGACATGCCATACTATGACGTCGAAAATGTCCAAAAAAGTGACATAGTATACTATGACGTCGAAAATGTCAGAAAAAAGACATGTATACTATGACGTCAAAAATGTCCAAAAAATGACATACCATACTATGACGTCGAAAATGTCCAAAAAATGACATACCATACTATGACGTCGAAAACGTTACAAAAAAATGAAATACTATACTATGACGTCGAAAATCACAAAAAAGACATGCAATACTATGACGTCGAAAATGTCAAAAAAACGACATTCTATACTATGACGTGAAAATGTCCAAAAAACGACATGCAATACTATGACGTGAAAATGTCCAAAAAAATGACATGCCATACTAGGACATCAAAATGTCCAAATAAACGACATGCCATACTATGACGTGAAAATGTCAAAAAGGACAGGCAATACTATGACGTGGAAAATGTCAAAAAAGGACATGCTATACTATGATGTGGAAATATCCAAAAAAACGACATTCTATACTATGACGTCGAAAATGTCCAAAAAACGACATTCTATACTATGACGTGGAATATGTCCAAAAAAGCGACATGCTATATATGACGTGAAAATGTCCAAAAAAACGACATGCTATACTATGATGTCGAAATGTCCAAAAAAACGACATGCCATACTATGACGTGAAAATGTCAAAAAAGGACAGGTAATACTATGACGTCGAAAATGTCCAAAAAAACGACATGCTATACTATGATGTGGAAAATATCCAAAAAAACGACATTCTATACTATGACGTCGAAAATGTCCAAAAAACGACATGCTATACTATGACGTGAAAATGTCTAAAAAACGACATGCTATACTATGACGTCGAAAATGTCCAAAAAAATGACATACTATACTATGACGTCGAAAATGTCCAAAAAATGACATACTATACTATGACGTCGAAAACGTTACAAAAAAATGAAATATTATACTGTGACGTCGAAAACGTCCAAAAAATGAATACTATACTATGACGTCGAAAACGTCCAAAAAACGACATGCTATACTATGACGTCGAAAATGTCCAAAAAAAACGACATTCTATACTATGACGTGGAATATGTCCAAAAAAGCGACATGCTATATGACGTGGAAAATGTCCAAAGAAACGACATGCTATACTATGACGTGGAAAATGTCCAAAAAAAGACATGCAATACTATGACATGGAAAATGTCCAAAAAAATGACATGCCATACTATGACGTCAAAATGTCCAAATAAAAGACATGCCATACTATGACGTGGAAAATGTCAAAAAAAGGACAGGCAATACTATGACGTGGAAAATGTCAAAAAAAGACATGCTATACTATGATGTGGAAAATATCCAAAAAAACGACATTCTATACTATGACGTCGAAATGTCCAAAAAACGACATGCTATACTATGACGTCGAAAATGTCAAAAAACGACATGCTATACTATGACGTCGAAATGTCCAAAAAAACGACATCCATAGTATGACGTCGAAAACGTTACAAAAAAATGAAATACTATACTATGATGTCAAAAATGTCCAAAAAAACGACATTCTATACTATGACGTAGAAAATGTCCAAAAAACGACATGTATATATGACGTGGAAAATGTCCAAAAAAACGACATTCTATACTATGACGTTGAAAATGTCCAAAAAAACGACATGCCATACTATGACGTCGCAAATGTCAAAAAACGACATGCTAATACTATGACGTGGAAAATGTCCAAAAAAACGACATGCTATACTATGACGTTGAAAATGTCCATAAAAAGACATACTATACTATGACGTCGAAAACGTTACAAAAAAATGAAATACTACACTATGACGTCGAAAACGTCACAAAAAAATGACATACCATACTATGACGTGAAAATGTCAAAAAAAGACAGGCATACTATGACGTGGAAAATGTCAAAAAAGACAGGCAACTATGACGTGGAAAATGTCAAAAAACAGGCAATACTATGACGTGGAAAATGTCCAAAAAAACGACATGCATACTATGACGTGGAAAAATGTCAAAAAAACAGCATACTATGACGTGGAAAATGTCAAAAAAGGACAGGCATACTATGACGTGAAAATGTCCAAAAAAACGACATGCTATACTATGATGTGGAAAATATCCAAAAAAACGACATTCTATACTATGACGTCGAAAACGTCACAAAAAAGACATGCATACTATGACGTCGAAAACGTCAAAAAACGACATGCAATACTATGACGTCGAAAATGTCAAAAAACGACATGCTATACTATGATGTCGAAAATGTCCAAAAAACGACATGCTATACTATGACGTGAAAATGTCCAAAAAAACGACATGCATACTATGACATGGAAAATGTCCAAAAAATGACATGCCATACTATGACGTCAAAAATGTCCAAAAAAGACATGCATACTATGACGTGAAAATGTCAAAAAAACGGCATACTATGACGTGGAAAATGTCAAAAAACGACATGCTATACTATGATGTGGAAATCCAAAAAACGACATGCTATACTATGACGTCGAAAATGTCCAAAAAACGACATGCTATACTATGACGTCGAAAATGTCAAAAAAACGACATGCTATATGACGTCGAAAATGTCCAAAAAAACGACATCCAATAGTATGACGTCGAAAATTACAAAAAAAAATACTATACTATGATGTCAAAATGTCCAAAAAAACGACATTCTATACTATGACGTAGAAAATGTCCAAAAAACGACATGCTATATGACGTGAAAATGTCCAAAAAACGACATGCTATACTATGATTCGAAAATGTCCAAAAAAACGACATTCTATACTATGACGTGAAAATGTCCAAAAAAACGACATGCCATACTATGACGTGGAAAATGTCAAAAAAAGACATGCTATACTATGTGGAAAATATCCAAAAAACGACATTCTATACTATGACGTCGAAAATGTCCAAAAAACGACATGCTATACTATGACGTCGAAAATGTCCAAAAAAAACGACATGCTATACTATGAGTCGAAAATGTCCAAAAAACGACATCTAATAGTATGACGTCGAAAATGTCCAAAAAAAGACATACTATACTATGACGTCGAAAATCACAAAAAAATGACATGCATACTATGACGTCGAAAATGTCCAAAAAACGACATGCTATACTATGACGTCGAAAATGTCAAAAAAACGACATGCTATACTATGACGTCGAAAATGTCAAAAAAACGACATGCTATATACTATGACATCGAAAATGTCCAAAAAAACGACATGCTATACTATGACGTCGAAAATGTCCAAAAAACGACATGCCATACTATGATGTCGAAATGTCAAAAAAACGACATGCTATACTATGACGTGAAAATGTCCAAAAAAACGACATCCATAGTATGACGTCGAAAATGTCCAAAAAACGACATTCTATACTATGACGTGGAATATGTCCAAAAAAGCGACATCTATATATGACGTGAAAATGTCCAAAAAAAACGACATGCTATACTATGACGTCGAAAATGTCCAAAAAAGACATGTATACTATGACGTCGAAAATGTCAAAAAAAGACATGCTATACTATGACGTCAAAATGTCCAAAAAAGACATACATACTATGACGTCGAAAATGTCCAAAAAAATGACATACTATACTATGACGTCGAAAAGTCAAAAAAACGAATACTATACTATGACGTCGAAAATGTCCACAAAAAAGACATGCATACTATGACGTCGAAAATGTCAAAAAACGACATGCAATACTATGACGTCGAAAATGTCAAAAAAACCATGCTATACTATGATGTCGAAAATGTCCAAAAAAACGACATTATACTATGACGTGAAAATGTCCAAAAAAACGACATGCCATACTATGACGTGAAAATGTCCAAAAAAAGGACAGGCTATACTATGACGTCGAAAATGTCAAAAAAGGACATGCAATACTATGACGTCGAAAATGTCCAAAAAAAACGACATGCTATACTATGATGTGGACAATATCCAAAAAAACGACATTCTATACTATGACGTGAAATGTCCAAAAAAGCGACATGCTATACTATGACTGAAAATGTCCAAAAAAACGACATGCCATACTATGACGTCGAAAATGTCCAAAAAACGACATTCTATACTATGACGTGAAAATGTCCAAAAAAGCCATGCTATATATGACGTGGAAAATGTCCAAAAAAACGACATGCTACTATGACGTCGAAAGTGAAAAAAACGACATGCCATACTATGACGTCGAAAATGTCCAAAAAAGTGACATAGTATACTATGACGTCGAAAATGTCAAAAAAAGACATGCTATACTATGACGTCGAAAAATGTCCAAAAAAAGACATACATACTATGACGTCGAAAATGTCCAAAAAAGACATACCATACTATGACGTCGAAAAGTCAAAAAAATGAAATACTATACTATGACGTCGAAAATCACAAAAAAACATGCATACTATGACGTCGAAAATGTCAAAAAAACGACATTCTATACTATGACGTGAAAATGTCCAAAAAAACGACATGCAATACTATGACATGAAAATGTCCAAAAAAAAGACATGCATACTAGGACGTCAAAATGTCCAAAAAACGACATTATACTATGACGTGGAAAATGTCAAAAAAAGGACAGGCAATACTATGACGTGAAAATGTCAAAAAAAGGACATGCTATACTATGACGTGAAAATATCCAAAAAAACGACATTCTATACTATGACGTCGAAATGTCCAAAAAACGACATGCTATACTATGACGTCGGAATGTCCAAAAAACGACATGCTATATATGACGTGGAAAATGTCCAAAAAACGACATGCTATACTATGATGTCGAAAATGTCCAAAAAAACGACATGCCATACTATGACGTGAAAATGTCAAAAAAAGGACAGGTATACTATGACGTCGAAAATGTCCAAAAAACGACATGCTATACTATGATTGAAAATATCCAAAAAAACGACATTCTATACTATGACGTCGAAAATGTCCAAAAAACGACATGCTATACTATGACGTGGAAAATGTCAAAAAACGACATGCTATACTATGACGTCGAAAATGTCCAAAAAACGACATACCATACTATGACGTCGAAAATGTCCAAAAAGACATACTATACTATGACGTCGAAAAGTTACAAAAAATGAAATACTATCTGTGACGTCGAAATGTCCAAAAAATGAATACTATACTATGACGTCGAAAACGTCAAAAAAATGAAATACTATACTGTGACGTCGAAAAGTCCAAAAATGAAATACTATACTATGACGTCGAAAAGTCCAAAAAACGACATGCTATACTATGACGTCGAAATGTCCAAAAAAACGACATTCTATACTATGACGTCGAAATGTCCAAAAAAACGACATGCTATATATGACGTCGAAAATGTCCAAAAAAGACATAGTATACTATGACGTCGAAAATGTCAAAAAAAATGAAATACTATACTATGACGTCGAAAATCCAAAAAGACATGCAATACTATGACGTGGAAAATGTCCAAAAAAACGACATGCAATACTATGACATGGAAAATGTCCAAAAAATGACATGCCATACTATGACGTCAAAATGTCCAAAAAACGACATGCCATACTATGACGTGAAAATGTCAAAAAAAACAGCATACTATGACGTGGAAAATGTCCAAAAAAACGACATTCTATCTATGACGTCGGAAAATGTCCAAAAAAACGACATGCATACTATGACGTCGAAAATGTCCAAAAAAAATGACTATACTATGACGTCAAAAAGTCCAAAAAACGACATGCCATACTATGACGTCGAAAATGTCCAAAAAACGACATGCTATGACGTCGAAAATGTCCAAAAAACGACATGCTATATATGACGTCGAAAATGTCCAAAAAAACGACATCCATAGTATGACGTCGAAAATGTCAAAAAAAGACATAGTATACTATGACGTGAAAATGTCCAAAAAATGACATACTATACTATGACGTCGAAAATGTCCAAAAAAGACATGCTATACTATGACGTCGAAAATGTCAAAAAATGAAATACTATATACTGTGACGTCGAAAATGTCCAAAAAATGAATCTATACTATGACGTCGAAACGTCCAAA
The DNA here is from genome assembly GCF_001444195.1 of Xiphophorus couchianus. Lineage (NCBI taxonomy): Eukaryota > Metazoa > Chordata > Actinopteri > Cyprinodontiformes > Poeciliidae > Xiphophorus > Xiphophorus couchianus. The sequence goes on along the minus strand of NC_040244.1, from coordinate 4,241,626 downwards.
AAACGACATGCTATACTATGACGTCGAAAATGTCCAAAAAACGACATTCTATACTATGACGTGAATGTCCAAAAAAGCGACATGCTATATATGACGTGAAAATGTCCAAAAAAACGACATGCTATACTATGACGTCGAAAATGTCCAAAAAAGTGACATAGTATACTATGACGTCGAAAACGTCAAAAAAAATGAATATATACTATGACGTCGAAAACGTCACCACAAAGACATGCATACTATGACGTCGAAAATGTCCAAAAAAACGACATGCAACTATGACATGAAAATGTCCAAAAAAAGACATGCCATACTATGACGTCAAAAATGTCCAAAAAACGACATGCCATACTATGACGTGGAAAATGTCAAAAAAAGACAGCATACTATGACGTGGAAAATGTCCAAAAAAGACATGCTATACTATGACGTGAAAATGTCCAAAAAAACGACATGCAATACTATGACATGAAAATGTCCAAAAAAGACATGCCATACTATGACGTCAAAATGTCCAAAAAACGACATGCCATACTATGACGTCGAAATGTCCAAAAAACGACATGCTATACTATGACGTCGAAAATGTCCAAAAAACGACATGCTATACTATGACGTCGAAATGTCCAAAAAAACGACATCCATACTATGACGTCGAAAATGTCCAAAAAAAGACATAGTATACTATGACGCAAAAATGTCCAAAAAAATGACATACATACTATGACGTCGAAAATGTCCAAAAATGACATACTACTATGACGTCGAAAAGTACAAAACATGACATACTATACTATGACGTCGAAAATGTCACAAAAAATGACATGCAATACTATGACGTCGAAAATGTCAAAAAACGACATGCAATACTATGACGTCGAAAATGTCAAAAAAACGACATGCTATACTATGACGTCGAAAATGTCCAAAAAACGACATTCTATACTATGACTGAAAATGTCCAAAAAAACGACATGCTATACTATGACATGGAAAATGTCAAAAAAGACAGCATACTATGACGTCGAAAATGTCCAAAAAACGACATGCTATACTATGATGTGAAAATCCAAAAAACGACATTCTATACTATGACGTCGAAAATGTCCAAAAAACGACATGCTATACTATGACGTCGAAAATGTCAAAAAAACGACATGCTATATACTATGACGTGAAAATGTCCAAAAAAACGACATGCTATACTATGACGTTGAAAATGTCCAAAAAATGACATACTATACTATGACGTCGAAAACGTCAAAAAAAATACTATACTATGACGTCGAAAATGTCACAAAAAATGACATCCATACTATGACGTGAAAATGTCAAAAAAGACAGCAATACTATGACGTGGAAAATGTCAAAAAAGACAGGCATACTATGACGTGAAAATGTCAAAAAAACGGACATGCATACTATGACGTGAAAATGTCCAAAAAAGACATGCCATACTATGACGTGAAAATGTCAAAAAAACAGCAATACTATGACGTGGAAAATGTCAAAAAAGACAGCATACTATGACGTGAAAATGTCCAAAAAAACGACATGCTATACTATGATTGGAAAATCCAAAAAAACGACATTCTATACTATGACGTGGAATATGTCCAAAAAAGCGACATGCTATATATGACGTGGAAAATGTCCAAAAACGACATGCCATACTATGACGTCGAAAATGTCCAAAAAAACGACATTCTATACTATGACGTGAATGTCCAAAAAAGCGACATGCTATATATGACGTGGAAAATGTCCAAGAAACGACATGCCATACTATGACGTCGCAAATGTCAAAAAAACGACATGCCATACTATGACGTCGAAAATGTCCAAAAAAGTCATAGTATACTATGACGTCGAAAATGTCAAAAAAAGACATAGTATACTATGACGTCAAAATGTCCAAAAAAATGACATACCATACTATGACGTCGAAAATGTCCAAAAATGACATACTATACTATGACGTCGAAAACGTCAAAAAATGAAATACTATACTATGACGTCGAAAACGTCACAAAAAAGACATGCAATACTATGACGTCGAAAACGTCAAAAAAACGACATGCATATCTATGACGTCGAAAATGTCAAAAAACGACATGCTATACTATGATGTCGAAAATGTCCAAAAAAACGACATTCTATACTATGACGTCGGAAAATGTCCAAAAAACGACATGCATACTATGACGTGACATGGAAATGTCCAAAAAATGACATGCCATACTATGACGTCAAAATGTCCAAAAAAGACATGCCATACTATGACGTGAAAATGTCAAAAAAGACAGCAATACTATGACGTGAAAATGTCAAAAAAAGACATGCTATACTATGACGTGAAAATATCCAAAAAAACGACATGCTATACTATGACGTCGAAAATGTCCAAAAAACGACATGCTATACTATGACGTCGAAAATGTCAAAAAAAGACATGCTATACTATGACGTCGAAAATGTCCAAAAAACGACATCCATAGTATGACGTCGAAAACGTTACAAAAAATGAAATACTATACTATGATTCAAAATGTCCAAAAAACGACATTCTTACTATGACGTAGAAATGTCCAAAAAAACGACATGTATATATGACGTGAAAATGTCCAAAAAACGACATGCTATACTATGATGTCGAAAATGTCCAAAAAAACGACATCTATACTATGACGTGAAAATGTCCAAAAAAAACGACATGCCATACTATGACGTGAAAATGTCAAAAAAAGACATGCTATACTATGATGTGAAAATATCCAAAAAACGACATTCTATACTATGACGTCGAAAATGTCCAAAAAACGACATGCTATACTATGACGTCGAAAATGTCAAAAAAACGACATGCTATACTATGAGTCGAAAATGTCCAAAAAACGACATCCATAGTATGACGTCGAAAATGTCGAAAAAAGGACAGGCAATACTATGACGTCGAAAATGTCCAAAAAACGACATGCTATACTATGATGTGAAAATATCCAAAAAAGACATCTATACTATGACGTCGAAAATGTCCAAAAAACGACATGCTATACTATGACGTCGAAAATGTCAAAAAAACGACATGCTATATACTATGACGTGAAAATGTCCAAAAAAACGACATGCTATACTATGACGTTGAAAATGTCCATAAAAAGACATACTATACTATGACGTCGAAACGTCAAAAAAATGAAATACTATACTATGACGTCGAAAACGTCAAAAAAAGACATACCTACTATGACGTGAAAATGTCAAAAAAAGACAGGCAATACTATGACGTGAAAATGTCAAAAAAGACATTATCTATGACGTGAAAATGTCAAAAAAGACAGCAATACTGACGTGGAAAATGTCCAAAAAACGACATGCCATACTATGACGTGAAAATGTCAAAAAAAGACAGGCATACTATGACGTGAAAATGTCAAAAAAGGACATGCAATACTATGACGTGAAAATGTCCAAAAAAACGACATGCTATACTATGACGTGGAAAATGTCCAAAAAAACGACATGCTATACTATGACGTCGAAATGTCCAAAAAACGACATTCTATACTATGACGTGAAATGTCCAAAAAAGACATGCTATATATGACGTGGAAAATGTCCAAAAAAACGACATGCTACTATGACGTCGAAAATGTCCAAAAAACGACATTCTATACTATGACGTGGAAAATGTCCAAAAAACGACATGCTATATATGACGTCGAAAATGTCCAAGAAAACGACATGCCATACTATGACGTCGCAAATGTCAAAAAAACGACATGCCATACTATGACGTCGCAAATGTCCAAAAAGTGACATAGTATACTATGACGTCGAAAATGTCAAAAAAGACATAGTATACTATGACGTCAAAATGTCCAAAAAAATGACATACCATACTATGACGTCGAAAATGTCCAAAATGACATACTATCTATGACGTCGAAAACGTCAAAAAAATGAATACTATACTATGACGTCGAAAACGTCACAAAAAGACATGCATACTATGACGTCGAAAACGTCAAAAAAACGACATGCATACTATGACGTCGAAAATGTCAAAAAAACGACATGCTATACTATGATGTCGAAAATGTCCAAAAAAACGACATCTATACTATGACGTGAAAATGTCCAAAAAAACGACATGCAATACTATGACATGAAAATGTCCAAAAAAGACATGCCATACTATGACGTCAAAATGTCCAAAAAAAGACATGCCATACTATGACGTGAAATGTCAAAAAAAGACAGCAACTATGACGTGAAAATGTCAAAAAAGGACATGCTATACTATGATGTGGAAAATATCCAAAAAAACGACATGCTATACTATGACGTCGAAAATGTCCAAAAACGACATGCTATACTATGACGTCGAAAATGTCAAAAAAACGACATGCTATACTATGACGTCGAAAATGTCCAAAAAAACGACATCCATAGTATGACGTCGAAAAGTCAAAAAATGAATACTATACTATGATGTCAAAATGTCCAAAAAAACGACATTCTATACTATGACGTAGAAAATGTCCAAAAAAACGACATGTATATATGACGTGGAAAATGTCCAAAAAAACGACATGCTATACTATGATGTCGAAAATGTCCAAAAAAACGACATTCTATACTATGACGTCGAAAATGTCAAAAAACGACATGCTATACTATGACGTCGAAAATGTCCAAAAAAACGACATCCATAGTATGACGTCGAAAACGTTACAAAAAATGAAATACTATACTATGATGTCAAAATGTCCAAAAAAACGACATTATACTATGACGTAGAAAATGTCCAAAAAAACGACATGTATATATGACGTGGAAAATGTCCAAAAAACGACATGCTATACTATGACGTCGAAAATGTCCAAAAAACGACATTCTATACTATGACGTCGAAAATGTCCAAAAAAACGACATGCCATACTATGATGTGAAAATGTCAAAAAAGGACATGCTATACTATGATGTGAAAATATCCAAAAAAACGACATTCTATACTATGACGTCGAAAATGTCCAAAAAACGACATGCTATACTATGACGTCGAAAATGTCAAAAAAACGACATGCTATACTATGAGTCGAAAATGTCCAAAAAAACGACATCCAATAGTATGACGTCGAAAATGTCCAAAAAAAGACATGTATACTATGACGTCGAAAATGTCCAAAAAATGACATACTATACTATGACGTCGAAAACGTTACAAAAAAGACATACTATACTATGACGTCGAAAAGTCAAAAAAAGACATGCATACTATGACGTCGAAAATGTCAAAAAACGACATGCTATACTATGATGTCGAAAATGTCCAAAAAACGACATTCTATACTATGACGTGGAAAATATCCAAAAAACGACATGCTATACTATGACGTCGAAAATGTCCAAAAAACGACATGCTATATACTATGACGTGAAAATGTCAAAAAAACGACATGCAACTATGACGTCGAAAATGTCAAAAAAACGACATGCCATACTATGACGTCGAAAATGTCCAAAAAAACGACATTCTATACTATGACGTGGAAAATGTCCAAAAAAACGACATGCCATACTATGACGTGGAAAATGTCAAAAAAGACAGCAATACTATGACGTGGAAAATGTCAAAAAAAGACAGCATACTATGACGTCGAAAATGTCCAAAAAAACGACATGCTATACTATGATGTGGACAATATCCAAAAAAACGACATTCTATACGATGACGTGGAATATGTCCAAAAAAGCGACATGCTATATATGACGGGAAAATGGTCCAAAAAAAACGACAATGCCATACTATGACGTCGAAAAATGTCCAAAAAAACGACATTCTATACTATGACGTGGAATATGTCCAAAAAAGCGACATGCTATATATGACGTGGAAAATGTCCAAGAAAACGACATGCCATACTATGACGTCGCAAATGTGAAAAAAAACGACATGCCATACTATGACGTCGAAAATGTCCAAAAACAGTGACATAGTATACTATGACGTCGAAAATGTCAGAAAAAAGACATGTATACTATGACGTTCAAAAATGTCCAAAAAAAATGACATACCCATACTATGACGTCGAAAATGTCCAAAAAATGACATACCATACTATGACGGTCGAAAACGTTACAAAAAAATGAAATACTATACTATGACGTCGAAAACGTCACAAAAAAGACATGCAATACTATGACGTCGAAAATGTCAAAAAAACGACATTCTATACTATGACGTCGAAAACGTTACAAAAAAATGAAATACTATACTAGACGTCGAAAACGTCACAAAAAAATGACATACCATACTATGATGTCGAAAATGTTCCAAGAAACGACATGCTATACTATGACGTCGAAAATGTCCAAGAAAACGACATGCCATACTATGACGTGGAAAATGTCAAAAAAAGACAGGCAATACTATGACGTGGAAAATGTCAAAAAAAGGACATGCTATACTATGATGTGGAAAATATCCAAAAAAACGACATTCTATACTATGACGTCGAAAAATGTCCAAAAAACGACAGGCTATACTATGACGTCGAAAATGTCAAAAAAAACGACATGGCTATACTATGACGTCGAAAATGTCAGAAAAAAGACATAGTATACTATGACGTCAAAAATGTCCAAAAAAATGACATACCATACTATGACGTCGAAATGTCCAAAAAATGACATACTATACTATGACGTCGAAAACGTTACAAAAAAATGAAATACTATACTATGACGTCGAAAACGTCACAAAAAATGACATGCAATACTATGACGTCGAAAACGTCAAAAAACGCATGCATACTATGACGTCGAAAATGTCAAAAAAACATGCTATACTATGATGTCGAAAATGTCCAAAAAAACGACATTCTATAACTATGACGTGAAAATGTCCAAAAAAAACGACATGCCATACTATGACGTGAAAATGTCAAAAAAAGGACAGGCAATACTATGACGTCGAAAATGTCCAAAAAAACGACATGCTATACTATGATGTGGAAAATTCCAAAAAAACGACATTCTATACTATGACGTCGAAAATGTCCAAAAAACGACATGCTATACTATGATGTCGAAAATGTCCAAAAAAACGACATGTATATATGACGTGGAAAATGTCCAAAAAACGACATGCTATACTATGACGTCGAAATGTCAAAAAAACGACATGCTATATACTATGACGTGGAAAATATCCAAAAAAACGACATGCTATACTATGACGTCGAAAATGTCCAAAAAAACGACATGCCATACTATGACGTCAAAAATGTCCAAAAAAATGACATACCATCCTATGACGTCGAAAATGTCCAAAAAATGACATACTATACTATGACGTCGAAAACGTTACAAAAAAATGAAATACTATACTATGACGTCGAAAACGTCACAAAAAAAATGACATGCAATACTATGACGTCGAAAATGTCAAATAACGACATGCAATACTATGACGTCGAAAATGTCAAAAAAACGACATGCTATACTATGATGTCGAAAATGTCCAAAAAAACGACATTCTACTACCATGACGTGGAAAATGTCCAAAAAACGACATGTATATATGACGTGGAAAAATGTCCAAAAAAACGACATGCTATACTATGACGTCGAAAATGTCAAAAAAAACGACATGCTATATACTATGACGTGGAAAATATCCAAGGGAAAACAGACATGCCTATACTAGACTCGCCAAATGTCAAAACAAAAACGACATGCCATACTATGACGTCGCAAATGGTCCAAAAAAGCCAAAAAGTGACCATAGTATACTATGACGTCGAGGAAAGGTCAGAAAAAAGACATAGTATACTATGACGTCAAAAATAGTCCAAAAAAAATGACATACCATACTATGACGTCGAAATGTCCAAAAATGACATACTATACTATGACGTCGAAAACGTTACAAAAAAATGAAATACTATACTATGACGTCGAAAACGTCACAAAAAAGACATGCAATACTATGACGTCGAAAACGTCAAAAAACTACACTTGCAATACTATGACGTCGAAAATGTCAAAAAACGACATGCTATACTATGATGTCGAAAATGTCCAAAGAAACGACATCTCTATACTATGACGTGGAAAATGTCCAAAAAACGACATGCAATACTATGACATGGAAAATGTCCCAAAAAAAATGACATGCCATACTATGACGTCAAAAATGTCCAAATAAAAGACATGCCATACTATGACGTGGAAAATGTCAAAAAAAGGACAGGCAATACTATGACGTGGAAAATGTCAAAAAAGGACATGCTATACTATGATGTGGAAAATATCCAAAAAAACGACATTCTATACTATGACGTCGAAAATGTCCAAAAAACGACATGCTATACTATGACGTCGAAAATGTCAAAAAAACGACATGCTATACTATGACGGTCGAAAATGTCCAAAAAAACGACATCCAATAGTATGACGTCGAAAACGTTACAAAAAAATGAAATACTATACTATGATGTCAAAAATGTCCAAAAAAACGACATTCTATACTATGACGTAGAAAATGTCCAAAAAAACGACATGTATATATGACGTGGAAAATGTCCCAAAAAAACGACATGCTATACTATGATGTCGAAAATGTCCAAAAAACGACATTCTATACTATGACGTCGAAAATGTCAAAAAAAACGACATGCTATACTATGACGTCGAAAATGTCCAAAAAAAACGACATCCAATAGTATGACGTCGAAAACGTTACAAAAAAATGAAATACTATACTATGATGTCAAAAATGTCCAAAAAAACGACATTCTATACTATGACGTAGAAAATGTCCAAAAAAACGACATGTATATATGACGTGGAAAATGTCCAAAAAAACGACATGCTATACTATGATTGTCGAAAATGTCCAAAAAAACGACATTCTATACTATGACGTGGAAAATGTCCAAAAAAACGACATGCCATACTATGATGTGGAAAATGTCAAAAAAAGGACATGCTATACTATGATGTGGAAAATATCCAAAAAAACGACATTCTATACTATGACGTCGAAAATGTCCAAAAAACGACATGCTATACTATGACGTCGAAAATGTCAAAAAAACGACATGCTATACTATGAGGTCGAAAATGTCCAAAAAAACGACATCCAATAGTATGACGTCGAAAATGTCAGAAAAAAGACATAGTATACTATGACGTCGAAAATGTCCAAAAAATGACATACTATACTATGACGTCGAAAACGTTACAAAAAATGAAATACTATACTATGACGTCGAAAACGTCACAAAAAAATGACATGCAATACTATGACGTCGAAAATGTCAAATAACGACATGCTATACTATGATGTCGAAAATGTCCAAAAAAACTACATTCTATACTATGACGTGGGAAAATATCCAAAAAAACGACATGCTATACTATGACGTCGAAATGTCAAAAAAACGACATGCTATATACTATGACGTGGAAAATGTCAAAAAAAACGACATGCAATACTATGACGTCGAAAATGTCAAAAAAAACGACATGCCATACTATGACGTCGAAAATGTTCCAAAAAAACGACATTCTATACTATGACGTGGAAAATGTCCAAAAAAACGACATGCCATACTATGACGTGGAAAATGTCAAAAAAAGGACAGGCAATACTATGACGTGGAAAATGTCAAAAAAAGGACAGGCAATACTATGACGTCGAAAATGTCCAAAAAAAACGACATGCTATACTATGATGTGGACAATATCCAAAAAAAACGACATTCTATACTATGACGTGGATGAATATGTCCAAAAAAAGCGACATGCTATATATGACGTGGAAAATGTCCAAAAAAACGACATGCCATACTATGACGTCGAAAATGTCCAAAAAAACGACATTCTATACTATGACGTGGAATATGTCCAAAAAAGCGACATGCTATATATGACGTGGAAAATGTCCAAGAAAACGACATGCCATACTATGACGTCGCAAATGTGAAAAAAAACGACATGCCATACTATGACGTCGAAAATGTCCAAAAAAGTGACATAGTATACTATGACGTCGAAAATGTCAGAAAAAAGACATAGTATACTATGACGTCAAAAATGTCCAAAAAAATGACATACCATACTATGACGTCGAAAATGTCCAAAAAATGACATACCATACTATGACGTCGAAAACGTTACAAAAAAATGAAATACTATACTATGACGTCGAAAACGTCACAAAAAAGACATGCAATACTATGACGTCGAAAATGTCAAAAAAACGACATTCTATACTATGACGTCGAAAACGTTACAAAAAAATGAAATACTATACTATGACGTCGAAAACGTCACAAAAAAATGACATACCATACTATGATGTCGAAAATGTCCAAGAAAACGACATGCTATACTATGACGTCGAAAATGTCCAAGAAAACGACATGCCATACTATGACGTGGAAAATGTCAAAAAAAGACAGGCAATACTATGACGTGGAAAATGTCAAAAAAAGGACATGCTATACTATGATGTGGAAAATATCCAAAAAAACGACATTCTATACTATGACGTCGAAAATGTCCAAAAAACGACAGGCTATACTATGACGTCGAAAATGTCAAAAAAACGACATGCTATACTATGACGTCGAAAATGTCAGAAAAAAGACATAGTATACTATGACGTCAAAAATGTCCAAAAAAATGACATACCATACTATGACGTCGAAAATGTCCAAAAAATGACATACTATACTATGACGTCGAAAACGTTACAAAAAAATGAAATACTATACTATGACGTCGAAAACGTCACAAAAAAATGACATGCAATACTATGACGTCGAAAACGTCAAAATAACGACATGCAATACTATGACGTCGAAAATGTCAAAAAAATGACATGCTATACTATGATGTCGAAAATGTCCAAAAAAAACGACATTCTATAATACTATGACGTGGAAAATGTCCAAAAAAACGACATGCCATACTATGACGTGGAAAATGTCAAAAAAAGGACAGGCAATACTATGACGTCGAAAATGTCCAAAAAAAACGACATGCTATACTATGATGTGGAAAATATCCAAAAAAACGACATTCTATACTATGACGTCGAAAATGTCCAAAAAAACGACATGCTATACTATGATGTGGAAAATATCCAAAAAAACGACATGTATATATGACGTGGAAAATGTCCAAAAAAACGACATGCTATACTATGACGTCGAAAATGTCAAAAAAACGACATGCTATATACTATGACGTGGAAAATATCCAAAAAAAACGACATGCTATACTATGACGTCGAAAATGTCCAAAAAAACGACATGCCATACTATGACGTCAAAAATGTCCAAAAAAATGACATACCATACTATGACGTCGAAAATGTCCAAAAAATGACATACTATACTATGACGTCGAAAACGTTACAAAAAAATGAAATACTATACTATGACGTCGAAAACGTCACAAAAAAATGACATGCAATACTATGACGTCGAAAATGTCAAAATAACGACATGCAATACTATGACGTCGAAAATGTCAAAAAAAACGACATGCTATACTATGATGTCGAAAATGTCCAAAAAAACGACATTCTATACCATGACGTGGAAAATGTCCAAAAAAACGACATGTATATATGACGTGGAAAATGTCCAAAAAAACGACATGCTATACTATGACGTCGAAAATGTCAAAAAAACGACATGCTATATACTATGACGTAGAAAATATCCAAAAAAAAACGACATGCTATACTATGACGTCGAAAATGTCCAAAAAAACGACATGCCATACTATGATGTCGCAAATGTCAAAAAAACGACATGCTATATACTATGACGTGGAAAATGTCCAAAAAACGACATGCTATACTATGACGTCGAAAATGTCCAAAAAAACGACATGCCATACTATGACGTCGCAAATGTCAAAAAACGACATGCCACAGCATGTCGTTTTTTTGACATTTTCGACGTCGAAAATGTCCAAAAAAACGACATTCTATACTATGACGTGGAATATGTCCAAAAAAACGACATGCTATATATGACGTGGAAAATGTCCAAAAAAACGACATGCCATACTATGACGTCGCAAATGTCAAAAAAACGACATGCCATACTATGACGTCGAAAATGTCCAAAAAAGTGACATAGTATACTATGACGTCGAAAATGTCAGAAAAAAGACATAGTATACTATGACGTCAAAAATGTCCAAAAAAATGACATACCATACTATGATGTCGAAAATGTCCAAAAAAATGACATACTATACTATGACGTCGAAAACGTTACAAAAAAATGAAATACTATACTATGACGTCGAAAACGTCACAAAAAAATGACATACCATACTATGATGTCGAAAATGTCCAAGAAAACGACATGCTATACTATGACGTCGAAAATGTCCAAGAAAACGACATGCTATACTATGACGTCGAAAATGTCCAAAAAATGACATACTATACTATGACGTCGAAAACGTTACAAAAAAATGAAATACTATACTATGACGTCGAAAACGTCACAAAAAAATGACATACCATACTATGATGTCGAAAATGTCCAAGAAAACGACATGCTATACTATGACGTCGAAAATGTCCAAGAAAACGACATGCTATACTATGACGTCGAAAATGTCAAAGAAACGACATGCTATACTAATGACGTCAAAAATGTCCAAAAAAACGACATGCTATATATGACGTGGAAATTGTCCAAGAAAACGACATGCCATACTATGACGTCGCAAATGTCAAAAAAACGACATGCCATACTATGACGTCGAAAATGTCCAAAAAAGTGACATAGTATACTATGACGTCGAAAATGTCAGAAAAAAGACATAGTGTACTATGACGTCAAAAATGTCCAAAAAAATGACATACCATACTATGACGTCGAAAATGTCCAAAAAATGAAATACTATACTATGACGTCGAAAACGTCACAAAAAAGACATACTATACTATGACGTCGAAAACGTTACAAAAAAATGAAATACTATACTATGACGTCGAAAACGTCACAAAAAAATGACATACCATACTATGACGTGGAAAATGTCAAAAAAAGACAGGCAATACTATGACGTGGAAAATGTCAAAAAAGGACAGGCAATACTATGACGTGGAAAATGTCAAAAAAGGACAGGCAATACTATGACGTGGAAAATGTCCAAAAAAACGACATGCCATACTATGACGTGGAAAATGTCAAAAAAAGACAGGCAATACTATGACGTGGAAAATGTCAAAAAAGGACAGGCAATACTATGACGTGGAAAATATCCAAAAAAACGACATTCTATACTATGACGTCGAAAATGTCCAAAAAACGACATGCTATACTATGACGTCGAAAATGTCAAAAAAACGACATGCTATACTATGACGTCGAAAATGTCCAAAAAAACGACATTCTATACTATGACGTGGAATATGTCCAAAAAAGCAACATGCTATATATGACGTGGAAAATGTCCAAAAAAACGACATGCCATACTATGACGTCGAAAATGTCCAAAAAAACGACATTCTATACTATGACGTGGAATATGTCCAAAAAAAGCGACATGCTATATATGACGTGGAAAATGTCCAAGAAAACGACATGCCATACTATGACGTCGCAAATGTCAAAAAAACGACATGCCATACTATGACGTCGAAAATGTCCAAAAAGTGACATAGTATACTATGACGTCGAAAATGTCAGAAAAAAGACATAGTATACTATGACGTCAAAAATGTCCAAAAAAATGACATACCATACTATGACGTCGAAAATGTCCAAAAAATGACATACTATACTATGACGTCGAAAACGTTACAAAAAAAATGAAATACTATACTATGACGTCGAAAACGTCACAAAAAAGACATGCAATACTATGACGTCGAAAACGTCAAAAAAACGACATGCAATACTATGACGTCGAAAATGTCAAAAAAACGACATGCTATACTATGATGTCGAAAATGTCCAAAAAAACGACATTCTATACTATGACGTGGAAAATGTCCAAAAAAACGACATGCAATACTATGACATGGAAAATGTCCAAAAAAATGACATGCCATACTATGACGTCAAAAATGTCCAAATAAAAGACATGCCATACTATGACGTGGAAAATGTCAAAAAAAGGACAGGCAATACTATGACGTGGAAAATGTCAAAAAAAGGACATGCTATACTATGATGTGGAAAATATCCAAAAAAACGACATTCTATACTATGACGTCGAAAATGTCCAAAAAACGACATGCTATACTATGACGTCGAAAATGTCAAAAAAACGACATGCTATACTATGACGTCGAAAATGTCCAAAAAAAACGACATCCAATAGTATGACGTCGAAAACGTTACAAAAAAATGAAATACTATACTATGATGTCAAAAATGTCCAAAAAAACGACATTCTATACTATGACGTAGAAAATGTCCAAAAAAACGACATGTATATATGACGTGGAAAATGTCCAAAAAAACGACATGCTATACTATGATGTCGAAAATGTCCAAAAAAACGACATTCTATACTATGACGTGGAAAATGTCCAAAAAAACGACATGCCATACTATGACGTGGAAAATGTCAAAAAAAGGACATGCTATACTATGATGTGGAAAATATCCAAAAAAAACGACATTCTATACTATGACGTCGAAAATGTCCAAAAAACGACATGCTATACTATGACGTCGAAAATGTCAAAAAAACGACATGCTATACTATGAGGTCGAAAATGTCCAAAAAAACGACATCCAATAGTATGACGTCGAAAATGTCGAAAAAAGGACAGGCAATACTATGACGTCGAAAATGTCCAAAAAAACGACATGCTATACTATGATGTGGAAAATATCCAAAAAAACGACATTCTATACTATGACGTCGAAAATGTCAAAAAAAACGACATGCTATATACTATGACGTGGAAAATGTCCAAAAAAAACGACATGCTATACTATGACGTCGAAAACGTTACAAAAAAATGAAATACTATACTATGACGTCGAAAACGTCACAAAAAAATGACATACCATACTATGACGTGGAAAATGTCAAAAAAAGACAGGCAATACTATGACGTGGAAAATGTCAAAAAAGGACAGGCAATACTATGACGTGGAAAATGTCAAAAAAGGACAGGCAATACTATGACGTGGAAAATGTCCAAAAAAACGACATGCCATACTATGACGTGGAAAATGTCAAAAAAAGACAGGCAATACTATGACGTGGAAAATGTCAAAAAAGGACAGGCAATACTATGACGTGGAAAATGTCCAAAAAAACGACATGCTATACTATGATGTGGAAAATATCCAAAAAAACGACATTCTATACTATGACGTCGAAAATGTCCAAAAAACGACATGCTATACTATGACGTCGAAAATGTCAAAAAAACGACATGCTATACTATGACGTCGAAAATGTCCAAAAAAACGACATTCTATACTATGACGTGGAATATGTCCAAAAAAGCAACATGCTATATATGACGTGGAAAATGTCCAAAAAAAACGACATGCCATACTATGACGTCGAAAATGTCCAAAAAAAACGACATTCTATACTATGACGTGGAATATGTCCAAAAAAAGCGACATGCTATATATGACGTGGAAAATGTCCAAGAAAACGACATGCCATACTATGACGTCGCAAATGTCAAAAAAACGACATGCCATACTATGACGTCGAAAATGTCCAAAAAAGTGACATAGTATACTATGACGTCGAAAATGTCAGAAAAAAGACATAGTATACTATGACGTCAAAAATGTCCAAAAAAATGACATACCATACTATGACGTCGAAAATGTCCAAAAAATGACATACTATACTATGACGTCGAAAACGTTACAAAAAAATGAAATACTATACTATGACGTCGAAAACGTCACAAAAAAGACATGCAATACTATGACGTCGAAAACGTCAAAAAAACGACATGCAATACTATGACGTCGAAAATGTCAAAAAAAACGACATGCTATACTATGATGTCGAAAATGTCCAAAAAAACGACATTCTATACTATGACGTGGAAAATGTCCAAAAAAACGACATGCAATACTATGACATGGAAAATGTCCAAAAAAATGACATGCCATACTATGACGTCAAAAATGTCCAAATAAAAGACATGCCATACTATGACGTGGAAAATGTCAAAAAAAGGACAGGCAATACTATGACGTGGAAAATGTCAAAAAAAGGACATGCTATACTATGATGTGGAAAATATCCAAAAAAACGACATTCTATACTATGACGTCGAAAATGTCCAAAAAACGACATGCTATACTATGACGTCGAAAATGTCAAAAAAACGACATGCTATACTATGACGTCGAAAATGTCCAAAAAAACGACATCCAATAGTATGACGTCGAAAACGTTACAAAAAAATGAAATACTATACTATGATGTCAAAAATGTCCAAAAAAAACGACATTCTATACTATGACGTAGAAAATGTCCAAAAAAACGACATGTATATATGACGTGGAAAATGTCCAAAAAAACGACATGCTATACTATGATGTCGAAAATGTCCAAAAAAACGACATTCTATACTATGACGTCGAAAATGTCAAAAAAACGACATGCTATACTATGACGTCGAAAATGTCCAAAAAAACGACATCCAATAGTATGACGTCGAAAACGTTACAAAAAAATGAAATACTATACTATGATGTCAAAAATGTCCAAAAAAAACGACATTCTATACTATGACGTAGAAAATGTCCAAAAAAACGACATGTATATATGACGTGGAAAATGTCCAAAAAAACGACATGCTATACTATGATGTCGAAAATGTCCAAAAAAAACGACATTCTATACTATGACGTGGAAAATGTCCAAAAAAAACGACATGCCATACTATGATGTGGAAAATGTCAAAAAAAGGACATGCTATACTATGATGTGGAAAATATCCAAAAAAACGACATTCTATACTATGACGTCGAAAATGTCCAAAAAACGACATGCTATACTATGACGTCGAAAATGTCAAAAAAAACGACATGCTATACTATGAGGTCGAAAATGTCCAAAAAAACGACATCCAATAGTATGACGTCGAAAATGTCAGAAAAAAGACATAGTATACTATGACGTCGAAAATGTCCAAAAAATGACATACTATACTATGACGTCGAAAACGTTACAAAAAAATGAAATACTATACTATGACGTCGAAAACGTCACAAAAAAATGACATGCAATACTATGACGTCGAAAATGTCAAAATAACGACATGCTATACTATGATGTCGAAAATGTCCAAAAAAACGACATTCTATACTATGACGTGGAAAATATCCAAAAAAAACGACATGCTATACTATGACGTCGAAAATGTCAAAAAAAACGACATGCTATATACTATGACGTGGAAAATGTCAAAAAAACGACATGCAATACTATGACGTCGAAAATGTCAAAAAAAACGACATGCCATACTATGACGTCGAAAATGTCCAAAAAAAACGACATTCTATACTATGACGTGGAAAATGTCCAAAAAAAACGACATGCCATACTATGACGTGGAAAATGTCAAAAAAAGGACAGGCAATACTATGACGTGGAAAATGTCAAAAAAAGGACAGGCAATACTATGACGTCGAAAATGTCCAAAAAAAACGACATGCTATACTATGATGTGGACAATATCCAAAAAAACGACATTCTATACTATGACGTGGAATATGTCCAAAAAAGCGACATGCTATATATGACGTGGAAAATGTCCAAAAAAACGACATGCCATACTATGACGTCGAAAATGTCCAAAAAAACGACATTCTATACTATGACGTGGAATATGTCCAAAAAAGCGACATGCTATATATGACGTGGAAAATGTCCAAGAAAACGACATGCCATACTATGACGTCGCAAATGTGAAAAAAAACGACATGCCATACTATGACGTCGAAAATGTCCAAAAAAGTGACATAGTATACTATGACGTCGAAAATGTCAGAAAAAAGACATAGTATACTATGACGTCAAAAATGTCCAAAAAAATGACATACCATACTATGACGTCGAAAATGTCCAAAAAATGACATACCATACTATGACGTCGAAAACGTTACAAAAAAATGAAATACTATACTATGACGTCGAAAACGTCACAAAAAAGACATGCAATACTATGACGTCGAAAATGTCAAAAAAAACGACATTCTATACTATGACGTCGAAAACGTTACAAAAAAATGAAATACTATACTATGACGTCGAAAACGTCACAAAAAAATGACATACCATACTATGATGTCGAAAATGTCCAAGAAAACGACATGCTATACTATGACGTCGAAAATGTCCAAGAAAACGACATGCCATACTATGACGTGGAAAATGTCAAAAAAAGACAGGCAATACTATGACGTGGAAAATGTCAAAAAAAGGACATGCTATACTATGATGTGGAAAATATCCAAAAAAAACGACATTCTATACTATGACGTCGAAAATGTCCAAAAAACGACAGGCTATACTATGACGTCGAAAATGTCAAAAAAAACGACATGCTATACTATGACGTCGAAAATGTCAGAAAAAAGACATAGTATACTATGACGTCAAAAATGTCCAAAAAAATGACATACCATACTATGACGTCGAAAATGTCCAAAAAATGACATACTATACTATGACGTCGAAAACGTTACAAAAAAATGAAATACTATACTATGACGTCGAAAACGTCACAAAAAAATGACATGCAATACTATGACGTCGAAAACGTCAAAATAACGACATGCAATACTATGACGTCGAAAATGTCAAAAAAATGACATGCTATACTATGATGTCGAAAATGTCCAAAAAAACGACATTCTATAATACTATGACGTGGAAAATGTCCAAAAAAAACGACATGCCATACTATGACGTGGAAAATGTCAAAAAAAGGACAGGCAATACTATGACGTCGAAAATGTCCAAAAAAACGACATGCTATACTATGATGTGGAAAATATCCAAAAAAACGACATTCTATACTATGACGTCGAAAATGTCCAAAAAACGACATGCTATACTATGATGTCGAAAATGTCCAAAAAAACGACATGTATATATGACGTGGAAAATGTCCAAAAAAACGACATGCTATACTATGACGTCGAAAATGTCAAAAAAACGACATGCTATATACTATGACGTGGAAAATATCCAAAAAAACGACATGCTATACTATGACGTCGAAAATGTCCAAAAAAAACGACATGCCATACTATGACGTCAAAAATGTCCAAAAAAATGACATACCATACTATGACGTCGAAAATGTCCAAAAAATGACATACTATACTATGACGTCGAAAACGTTACAAAAAAATGAAATACTATACTATGACGTCGAAAACGTCACAAAAAAATGACATGCAATACTATGACGTCGAAAATGTCAAAATAACGACATGCAATACTATGACGTCGAAAATGTCAAAAAAACGACATGCTATACTATGATGTCGAAAATGTCCAAAAAAAACGACATTCTATACCATGACGTGGAAAATGTCCAAAAAAACGACATGTATATATGACGTGGAAAATGTCCAAAAAAACGACATGCTATACTATGACGTCGAAAATGTCAAAAAAACGACATGCTATATACTATGACGTAGAAAATATCCAAAAAAACGACATGCTATACTATGACGTCGAAAATGTCCAAAAAAACGACATGCCATACTATGATGTCGCAAATGTCAAAAAAAACGACATGCTATATACTATGACGTGGAAAATGTCCAAAAAAAACGACATGCTATACTATGACGTCGAAAATGTCCAAAAAAAACGACATGCCATACTATGACGTCGCAAATGTCAAAAAACGACATGCCACAGCATGTCGTTTTTTTGACATTTTCGACGTCGAAAATGTCCAAAAAAACGACATTCTATACTATGACGTGGAATATGTCCAAAAAAAACGACATGCTATATATGACGTGGAAAATGTCCAAAAAAACGACATGCCATACTATGACGTCGCAAATGTCAAAAAACGACATGCCATACTATGACGTCGAAAATGTCCAAAAAAGTGACATAGTATACTATGACGTCGAAAATGTCAGAAAAAAGACATAGTATACTATGACGTCAAAAATGTCCAAAAAAATGACATACCATACTATGATGTCGAAAATGTCCAAAAAAATGACATACTATACTATGACGTCGAAAACGTTTCAAAAAAATGAAATACTATACTATGACGTCGAAAACGTCACAAAAAAATGACATACCATACTATGATGTCGAAAATGTCCAAGAAAACGACATGCTATACTATGACGTCGAAAATGTCCAAGAAAACGACATGCTATACTATGACGTCGAAAATGTCCAAAAAATGACATACTATACTATGACGTCGAAAACGTTACAAAAAAATGAAATACTATACTATGACGTCGAAAACGTCACAAAAAAATGACATACCATACTATGATGTCGAAAATGTCCAAGAAAACGACATGCTATACTATGACGTCGAAAATGTCCAAGAAAACGACATGCTATACTATGACGTCGAAAATGTCAAAGAAACGACATGCTATACTAATGACGTCAAAAATGTCCAAAAAAACGACATGCTATATATGACGTGGAAATTGTCCAAGAAAACGACATGCCATACTATGACGTCGCAAATGTCAAAAAAACGACATGCCATACTATGACGTCGAAAATGTCCAAAAAAGTGACATAGTATACTATGACGTCGAAAATGTCAGAAAAAAGACATAGTGTACTATGACGTCAAAAATGTCCAAAAAAATGACATACCATACTATGACGTCGAAAATGTCCAAAAAATGAAATACTATACTATGACGTCGAAAACGTCACAAAAAAGACATGCAATACTATGACGTCGAAAATGTCAAAAAAACGACATGCTATACTATGATGTCGAAAATGTCCAAAAAAACGACATTCTATACTATGACGTGGAAAATGTCCAAAAAAATGACATGCCATACTATGACGTCAAAAATGTCCAAATAAACGACATGCCATACTATGACGTGGAAAATGTCAAAAAAAGGACAGGCAATACTATGACGTGGAAAATGTCAAAAAAAGGACATGCTATACTATGATGTGGAAAATATCCAAAAAAACGACATTCTATACTATGACGTCGAAAATGTCCAAAAAACGACATGCTATACTATGACGTCGAAAATGTCAAAAAAACGACATGCTATACTATGACGTCGAAAATGTCAAAAAAACGACATGCTATACTATGACGTCGAAAATGTCAGAAAAAAGACATAGTATACTATGACGTCGAAAATGTCCAAAAAAATGACATACCATACTATGACGTCGAAAATGTCCAAAAAATGAAATACTATACTATGACGTCGAAAACGTCACAAAAAAGACATGCAATACTATGATGTCGAAAATGTCCAAAAAAACGACATTCTATACTATGACGTGGAAAATGTCCAAAAAAATGACATGCCATACTATGACGTCAAAAATGTCCAAATAAACGACATGCCATACTATGACGTGGAAAATGTCAAAAAAAGGACAGGCAATACTATGACGTGGAAAATGTCAAAAAAAGGACATGCTATACTATGATGTGGAAAATATCCAAAAAAACGACATTCTATACTATGACGTCGAAAATGTCCAAAAAACGACATGCTATACTATGACGTCGAAAATGTCAAAAAAACGACATGCTATACTATGACGTCGAAAATGTCAGAAAAAAGACATAGTATACTATGACGTCAAAAATGTCCAAAAAAATGACATACCATACTATGACGTCGAAAATGTCCAAAAAATGACATACTATACTATGACGTCGAAAACGTCACAAAAAAATGACATGCAATACTATGACGTCGAAAATGTCAAAAAAACGACATGCTATACTATGACGTCGAAAATGTCCAAAAAACGACATGCTATACTATGACGTGGAAAATGTCAAAAAAACGACATGCTATACTATGACGTCGAAAATGTCCAAAAAAACGACATGCTATACTAATGACGTCAAAAATGTCCAAAAAAACGACATGCCATACTATGACGTCGAAAATGTCCAAAAAAACGACATCCAATAGTATGACGTCGAAAATGTCAGAAAATAGACATAGTATACTATGACGTCAAAAATGTCCAAAAAAATGACATACCATACTATGACTTCGAAAACGTTACAAAAAAATGAAATACTATACTATGACGTCGAAAACGTCACAAAAAAATGACATGCAATACTATGACGTCGAAAATGTCAAAAAAAACGACATGCAATACTATGACGTCGAAAATGTCAAAAAAACGACATGCTATACTATGACGTCGAAAATGTCCAAAAAAACGACATGCTATACTATGACGTGGAAAATGTCCAAAAAAACGACATGCTATACTATGACGTGGAAAATGTCCAAAAAAACGACATGCCATACTATGACGTCGCAAATGTCAAAAAAACGACATGCTATATACTATGACGTGGAAATCGTCCAAAAAAACGACATGCTATACTATGACGTCGAAAATGTCCAAAAAAACGACATGCCATACTATGACGTCGCAAATGTCAAAAAACGACATGCATGTCGTTTTTTTGACATTTTCGACGTCAAAAATGTCCAAAAAAACGACATTCTATACTATGACGTGGAATATGTCCAAAAAAACGACATGCTATATATGACGTGGAAAATGTCCAAAAAAAACGACATGCCATACTATGACGTCGAAAATGTCCAAAAAAGTGACATAGTATACTATGACGTCGTAAATGTCAGAAAAAAGACATAGTATACTATGACGTCGAAAATGTCCAAAAAAACGACATGCCATACTATGACGTCGAAAATGTCCAAAAAAATGACATGTATATATGACGTGGAAAATGTCCAAAAAAACGACATGCTATATACTATGACGTGGAAAATGTCCAAAAAAACGACATGCTATACTATGACGTGGAAAATGTCCAAAAAAACGACATGCCATACTATGACGTCGCAAATGTCAAAAAAACGACATGCTATATACTATGACGTGGAAATCGTCCAAAAAAACGACATGCTATACTATGACGTCGAAAATGTCCAAAAAAACGACATGCCATACTATGACGTCGCAAATGTCAAAAAACGACATGCATGTCGTTTTTTTGACATTTTCGACGTCAAAAATGTCCAAAAAAACGACATTCTATACTATGACGTGGAATATGTCCAAAAAAACGACATGCTATATATGACGTGGAAAATGTCCAAAAAAACGACATGCCATACTATGACGTCGAAAATGTCCAAAAAAGTGACATAGTATACTATGACGTCGTAAATGTCAGAAAAAAGACATAGTATACTATGACGTCAAAAATGTCCAAAAAAATGACATACCATACTATGATGTCGAAAATGTCCAAAAAAATGACATACTATACTATGACGTCGAAAACGTTACAAAAAAATGAAATACTATACTATGATGTCGAAAATGTCCAAAAAGATGATATACCATACTATGATGTCGAAAATGTCCAAAAAAATGACATACTATACTATGACGTCGAAAATGTCCAAAAAGTGACATAGTATACTATGACGTCGAAAATGTCAAAAAAGTGAGATAGTATACTATGACATCGAAAATGTCAGAAAAAAGACATAGTATACTATGATGTCGAAAATGTAAAAAAAAATGACATACTATACTATGACGTCGAAAATGTCCAAAGAAATGACATATAGTATGACGTTCAAAAAGAGCAAAAATGACTCATAGTATAGTATGACGTTCAAGAAGTGCAAAAGTGACACATAGTTTAGTATGACGCTGAAAATGAGCAAAAATTAAACATAGTATAGTATGACCTCACGCACACATTAGGTATTCCCTTGCCAGTCAGAAACTTGCTGGCCTAATAAAGATGTACATGATCTTATCTTCATAGAGAAATTGTAAGCCGTTGGGAATTCTGGCTGCATTAAAATTATTGCTGCAATTGTTGGACTAACAGGATTCCCTCCTCCAACTCTCTTTTACATCTCTTGACTTTCATTTGGTCATCTGCTTCTCTCAAATTGGATTTTTATTTGCTTGCACCTGTACACACCTCATCTGCCACACTCCATGGCCTCGTTTTCTGATAGGAAACCTGCCGTTTTCATTTCCCTCCTGTGCTTCCACTTTCTCCCCTGCATCCCATCAACTTGTTCTTTACAAGAGGATTAGATTCTTTCACTCTGTGTGTCTCTCCTCTCATCTCCTCCTCCTCCTTAAAGTCGCCAACATTAAATCAAATTAGGGTCAATGGTGCAGTGTGGGAGCTAATCCGGCAGCACAAAGAGGCTTAGGAGATGCACCTCCTGTTCCCAGATATTATTAAAAGTCAGCTGTGAAATAACAATTTCTTCCATCAAAGCTGCAAGCAGATTTAGGGGTCAGGTCTGCAAGATATGAGTCATATACACAAACATCGGAATGAAGGGACTAAATGAAAATACATCTCACAACTCAGAATATGATTGGAAAAAATATTAAGTTTATAGTAACATCTCATTGGACATTCTTAGTATATCATAAAACTTATAAGAAAAAAACTGTCAATCCTTAACTATGGGATTAGAGTCTACTGTACCTTAAGTATTCATGACAAACTTTGATAAACTTGGTCATAACTGGTATATAATACATGCATGGTTTTAACAAACAAAATCTCTAATACATGGCAAGCATCTACACTGCTCAAAAAAATAAAGGGAACACTTAAACAACACAATATAACTCCAAGTAAATCAAACTTCTGTGAAATCAAACTGTCCACTTAGGAAGCAACACTGATTGACAATCAATGTCACCTGCTGTTGTGCAAATGGAACTTTGTACAGAACAAAGTATTCAATGAGAATATTTCTTTCATTCAGATCTAGGATGTGTTATTTGAGTGTTCCCTTTATTTTTTTGAGCAGTGTATATTATACAATCCTTAAAATCCAGTGTCCCTTTAGAAGTTGCCTAATTACTAAATTGAGCACAATACTGTAGACATTAGGGAATAATGGTGAATGGCATCATTAAGTACAAGGATTACATGAGCTAGGGATAAAGTTGATAAAGTCTAGAGAAGAAAGCAAATAAGTTCAATTTCCAATTTAATCCATGTAGAGGACACAGCAGCCATGTGGGAGAAGGTGCTTTTGCAGGAAATCAATAAATGCACCATCCATCGGATGACACGTGGTAGATGTTACACTACACTGGACCTGCAACAAGTTGTCTCAGTTTAGGTTGGCAACTGGTAGTGCTAATTTTAATTAGGGGTATCAACAGCGTAAAAAGTGATGAAAACAATCAATTTTTTCAAATTCTATTTGTAAAATCTGCTAAACCATATAACTTTTCTTTCCTTTTTCATTTGAGAACTACTTTATGAATGTAATGTGATAAATGGGAAAAAGTTCCAGGGGTAAGAATATCTTTGCTAGGAATTTCTGAAGCTTTGAATACCACATAATACATAATACATAATACATCTGTTCTCTCTGACCCACAGGGTACATTACAGAAGTTTGTTGACGACCTGTTTGAAACCATCTTCAGCACCGCCCACCGGGGAAGTGCCCTGCCACTGGCAATTAAATACATGTTTGACTTCCTGGATGAGCAGGCAGACAAACACAGCATCCACGACCCGCATGTGCGACACACATGGAAGAGCAACTGGTGAGTTCAAATCGGCAATATTTACTACTTATGAACACAAAATTGTTGACACATCAGGTGTGGTTTCTTTGATAGAAAGTTGTTTGCTCATTTGTGCTGTGGTCTGGCTTTTTTCAAGGCCTCTTGTACATTTTGGCACGTATACCATAGCAGTGTCTTGTCACTGCCAAGTTCCTCCATGTGCTTCTTCTCTTCCTAATACCCATTAGCCACAGGGGTGTGTAATCTTCGTTAAAGCCATTCACAAGAGGCTAATCCAATTGGCTGCCAAGACTCTCCATGATCATCATAGGTTACTGGGCCAAAATAATGCCCGTCACTGTGGAAATCTCCATAGTGACAAATGTGCACTTCCGGGTGCATGAGTACACCTCTAGATTAATATCCCCTTATTAATTTAGGCCACGTTGACCTCTGTGAAACCACTTTATGAAGCCTGGTTGAAGTTGAATAACCAGCCACGAACGGGAACTGAAGAGAAATGAAAAGGTGATGAAGAAGAAGTGGATGCAATGGGAGTTAAATACACTAATAACTCGTTAGCCTTCTGGCCTCTGTCAAGATCCCAGCATGCATAGCACAGAGTGAGGCTCAGAAGGACAATTCGAGATGGAGATTGGAATTGGTTCTTGGAGGCCAAAGAGGAAGTGTTTGCTTTTCATTTTAATTTTGGTATTTCTAGTGTCATGTCATGGGATAGTTTGCGGTTTTTAAGTATTTTCTGACAGCAGAACAGGTTTTGTAGTATTATTTTCTTAATGGGCTCCATCTGTCATAAATGACCAACAATCTATCATAGGAAACTGTCAAAAACTGCTGAGACTGAGCCGGTTGTAGTTGCTTGAATGTGCATCTGCCTGCACCTTCTGCGTGAATATGCATAAGTTTAAACTGGAATATTAGCTGTGACAAAAGGCCAAGAGTAGAGAATAATGATGCAAGCATCTCCTCCAAGCTGAGCCCCCATCCCATTAAGTCCCCCATTCTCATTGTCATCATACACACCATTAACCTCAGCTGCAGTGAAAGCTTTTGCACCTCAATGCAACCCCCAAAGTCCCATTTACCCCCGTCCCCACCCGCCAAGTATCACAGTATAGCCCTGCCCTTAAATTATTCCCCCGCCTACCATTTGCCTCCTATCTCATTTTCACGTGGTTCTTAATGGTGTTACTATGACGTTAGGTTTCAAATAACATGGTCTACACTGAAAATCTGAATGTTTCTTCAGTTTATTCTGCAAGCTGTCAAAAGTGAAATTCATTCCAGTTTACCTTTGCTTTTGTTAAAGTTTCAGACACTCTGAAACCAACTTGCATACTTTTATTTTCTACAGAAGCTTTAAATAACATAAATGCTCACTCGTTTTCTTCTGCATTGTGTTGAGTTCAGCTGTGGATTTATTTTTGCAATAAGTCTCTACATAGTTGAATCACTGGCTCTAGGAGCCTCTCCAGATGGTATCCTTTGGATTAATGGCAGCGTGTCGGCGTCTGCTCACATCTTCTCTCTTCTGTTTTTTGCCTGCCTGTCGATTGCCACAGTGTGTTTTTCGTGTAGAGGAGATAGAAGGAAATTTAATTACTGTGCAGAACTGTCACATAGATGTGGATCATCTGTCCTCAGTGCTACTGCAGCACCTCCCTACTCAGACTATAAACAGCCCTGTTAGGATAGAGATACAGATTAGTGCATGTTCTAGTCATAATTAATGTGCCTTTCTCATCAAAATTTGCATATTGGCTTATTGAAGTCCTTTCTGGAGCAAAGCCCACTAGATTGTGTTTATAAAGCTCGTCACTTTCCTGGCTACATTGTAATGCCTCCAGTGTCACATATCCAACCATTTGCTTGTTGATGGTAATTACCCTCACTATGGATGCACTTCGAGCAAATTATATGATTCTATAAAGAAACTGGGTTTTAAACTTCCTGTGAAAATATTATATATCCTCAGTATGTATATGACAGTCATTTACCTGTGTGTTGTACCAACGCATTTGAACTATTCAGTGTAGAATTATCATGTAACAAACAACTTAAATGTGTTTGAATAACAATATTTTTGGGACTGAATTTGTAGGTTTCTCTTCAATACAGACAGTGTTACACATACACTCAACTATGTTTAGTCTCAGTTTAAACTGCTTAGCTGTTGATGAAGCTAATAGTGAATCATTTTATATGTATTTTATTAACTTTTCACAATACAGGCAGTTTCAGAATTAGTAATGAGATCCCAAGCATGATGCTACCAGCAGTTTGCTTGATTAAAACCAGTTTTTTAGACGTTTGTTCTTTGGGCTCATTGCCACTGTAGACCCCAAATATTGAGTTGTAAGAGCAGCTACTGCAGACAAATAAGTCGTTCTTTTTAAATGACTTTAGAAGAACGTCCTTATACCCATGTTACATTAACCATGAAACATCAGCAAGTATATTACCTCAATAAAGAGCCTGAATGAATGTTACTTATACAATTAACTAATATTTATTGCAGTCCAAGGAGTTCTTTGTGATATAGATATTACAATACATTTATAAGCATCACTGTGATTTTGTTGCTGATTATGTAAAAGAAAAAAAAGGATTCTGAGCATCAGTAGTTTCTATATACTGATGAAAAGTTAGACTGCCCATTAAACCAAATAAGGCAACTTTGCCTAAAAGGCCCCATTAGCTGGCCTTTGTAGTCATGAATCAGTGGAAAGGGTCTTTTTTTTCCATGGTTTCATGCACCACCCATCATAATTCCTCCTGGATAAGCGAAGCCCTTGATCTTGGCAGATGATATTTACCCCTAATCCCCGACCGAAACTCCTGATCAAAAAACATCATTCATATACACAGCATGAGCCAACTGCCAAATTTACACGCTTTGGTAATTTTTAGTGGGTGATGCACAAGAATTATGATGGAAATTTTAAAAACTAAATTACAAAATTCGCATGGGGGACTTCATCATTGTAACAACCACTGCCCTATTGAAAGAGCAGATTGCCAATGATCACTGCAGAACAGCAGTGTTGTTAATATCCCTTTGATCCCTGTACCTAATACCACTAGATTATTTGCTTAGATTAATTTTGCAGGCATAATACAGAGATCTTTTCCAATACCAAATCCTCTTTTGTTAGAATGTACATCTGAATTGCTTTTGGGCCAAAATACATACCACTAGTGTTCTGCGAGTATTTTAAATGATTTCATTTCCTTTTTTTAATGATTATTGTGCCACTGAAACACTTGTACTGGTTAGAATACGCTGTCTGTCCTGATTGATTTTTTCCTCATATCACCTAAAAAGCTTATAAAATATTAAAGCTACAGTGATCCGCACAGCTCTTTGTTAATACCACCTGAGCTTCTTTCACAGCAGCCCCCAGATAAAGCTGGCCCAGTATCTATTTATTTTGGCAGAAACAAGCTCAGCAAATAAAAAGACTTGTATATTTTTATCATTCTGGACAGGCACAAAAATAGGACCCACTTGCACAAATAAGCCAATATGAATTGTGTCACAGTGCAGCCTCAAGTGAAGACTGCTGGACACTGTTTGAGAAAATGAGAACCGGCCACCACCTGGTTTTAAAGATAAAGCCTTTATTGAATTAGGCAGATACAGGAGCAACAACAGCAACTGTGTACTTGCTTTTCAACATGATTGAATCTTCACCCCCTCTGGCAAGTAATATGTTCATGCCTATTGACTAACTCACTGTGGCAAATTTCAAAATGACATTTAAACTTCATCTTAAAGCAATTCTGTGTTGCTTTGCTTTGTTTTCTGTGTTTGAATAGCTAGATTAACATAATGTCATTCACATGGAGCTCATGATTTTAGTCATTTTCATGACTAAAATTAAGGAACATGTGGAGAAAACAAGGGACCAAAGCATGGTGTTACACCTGGAAGTCTGTAGTGTAAAAAAAATGTTTAACACAATGTCCACCCTAAATAAAAGTAGCTCATAAAGATTTATAAGTTATTATATCCAACAGAAGGAGGAGGTTGTTACAAAAGCAACAGTTTGGCATCTTACAGAGGGATTTGACTGCTTCTGCCTAAAACTGTAAAAAACAGAAGTTAGAGTTTTCTTTGTCCATGTTTAACTGATGATGCACTACAGTAATATAAATGTCAATGCCTT
This sequence comes from Xiphophorus couchianus, assembly GCF_001444195.1. Classification (NCBI taxonomy): domain Eukaryota; kingdom Metazoa; phylum Chordata; class Actinopteri; order Cyprinodontiformes; family Poeciliidae; genus Xiphophorus; species Xiphophorus couchianus. The sequence continues at coordinate 4,211,651 of NC_040244.1, read as the reverse complement.
GACTATGTATAGTAATAATAGTTCACCACTAAACTCTTTTGCTCACCTTTTTTCAGCCTACCTCTGCGCTTCTGGGTGAATGTGATCAAGAACCCCCAGTTTGTGTTTGACATCCACAAGAGCAGCATCACAGATGCCTGTTTGTCTGTGGTGGCCCAGACCTTCATGGACTCCTGCTCCACCTCAGAACACCGCCTTGGGAAAGACTCACCATCCAACAAGCTGCTTTATGCCAAGGACATCCCCAGCTACAAGAGCTGGGTGGAGAGGTGAGCACTTACTGGATGGATGGAAGGAGAGAGAACTTACATTAGCTATGTGGCTGTAGCACTGATCTATGAGCTGTGAAACCCCATCCAAATTACAACACAGTGAGGATGGATGGGAGTGCCTAGGGCAAGAGAGCTGCAGCGCATGTGAGGAAAAAAAGAGACAGAATATTAGAGGTACAAGCAGCAGAATGTGGTAATGTTAAAATTAAGACTTCACATTCTTTATTCTTTATCACCAATTAAATCCTGAATAAAAGATAAGACACTGTAAATTGGTTTGCAGTATCTAAAATAGCTAGATACTATTCTGATCTGAACAATAACCAAAAAGTTGCATTTTAAGCCACTGAGGATCTTCAAGTTAAAGGCTAATTACATTTCTTTGCATCAAGACTGCATTCAGTACATGTATCTGGTGTCTTAACTTTAGTGGACATCTGTCAACATAATGTGAAAAAGCTTAAGGGGTGTAAATGCTTTGCTAGGCCCTGTAACATTAACATTCTGACTTAAGTAATTTTGAAATATTTTAAAGGCTCACATGTTAGCTGTCAATTTCTACCCGCAATGATTTATTTTCAAGTCACAATTTACATGCAACTGATTTTAAAGTTTACATTTTGTGACACAGTCTTTCATATTATAATTGATAATTGTTGTAGATTACACTTTTTAGACCACTGAAGGGCATTTTCAGGTCAAGCGGTTTTAAAAGCTGTATCAATGAAAGGATAGTTGGAGGAATTGTGAATGTAGCACAGACATTTGTGAGAAAATAGTTAAATAGTTCACTTTCAGGCTAGATAAAAATTCTGAAACAAACACACCTGCTTTTTGCACTAACAATGCCCTGCTAGGAGCTCAGCATTACTGCCTTCCAACACTGAGCAGGTGTTGATGTGAGCATGACCTCTGTGAGCAACACCCACCTGTCTTTCTTTTGCTCAGTTTGGTCTCTGAGCTTGTCTGGCAGATACTCGCTCACACACGCTCCTAAAATTATTTAGCTATCCAGCAGGCCTGTCCTCAAGTGGCTGCAGCTACAGGAATTTAATATGTTAATAAGCTGTTTTAATTAACATAGCTGAGCAGGGAAACACAGCTGTTGCTGACACTGACTGATTGCCTTTAACTTAATGGACCATGTGTGCATGTCTACTGTTGTGGTGCTGAAATCTGAGGCAGCACAGCCTCCTCAGTCACATTACTACAAAACACACATGTGGTTTCTATAAAATATGCATTAGCTAAAAAATAATTAATGGGAAGTAAGAAAAAATATTAACACCTTTCTCTAAAAAAAGTTTTCCTGCTACTTTGTTTCTCAACAGGTACTACTCAGACATTAGTAAGATGCCAGCAATCAGTGATCAGGACATGAATGCCTACTTGGCAGAACAGTCACGGATGCACATGAATGAGTTTAACACCATGAGCTCTCTCAGTGAGATTTACTCGTACGTGGGAAAGTACACTGAGGAGGTATGTAACACCGTTACATTTCTAAAGAACGCTCTTTTCAGAACGTGAAACATGTCAATCCTTTATTGTAGCGTTGGTGACTGAATATTACAGAATAATTTAAAGAGATACATCAGCCATCTGCACAGTATGTTAATTACTAATCCGTCAATACTTTGTTGGGCCTCCTTTGCTTACCTACACAATTCCACTCTGGTCTCATCTCCATTCCTTCTGGGATTTTCACCATTGAGTTCAATGATGAGTTTCATTTTCTGAAATAAATGAGAAAATAGGGATAAAAACATTTAACATGATATGTATGGTTTCTAAACTGCTCAGCAAAACAGTTTTAATAATACTACAGCTGAGTAGTATTATTGAACTATCCCTTTACATACTGTAATTAATGATTTTTATTGATATGACAAGTAGATTATTAATAAATGTTCCATGTTTGCCTTCCTGTCCTGCAAACAGATTGTGTGTTCACTTGAGCAGGATGACGTAGCCAGGAAACAGAGACTGGCCTTCAAGCTGGAGCAGGTGGTGGCCTTCATGAGTCTGGAAAGCTGAGGACCGCACTTCCCAGGGTGCACTGGGAAGAGACCCCGTCAGAAACCGAGCTGTGCCTGAGCGAAAACCTGTCCCCATTTTTTTCCATCATTTGACTTCCACCCTCAGCTTTTCAGAGATTACTTCTTCCTCAATTTTTCTTCTGCTTCCCTCCTCCCTGAGAGATATTTTGTTTTCCTCATCAACACAGCTGCATAGACTAGTTTACCTGAATATTCGCGAGGGGTGGTGCGCAGCTGAGGTCAACGTCTCCTGCAGTGCAATGTGGGGCGTCCCTCAGCTTCCTCACAGGGGGGAGCTTCTTTGGGGGATTACTTGAGAGCTGGCCATATTGGCGTCCTCCCCCTGCTGGATTAAAAGAAGAAAAAAATTTATGTTGCCTTCAAGAATTTACACTGATAGTAAATCTTTGGAAACTACAACGTAGGGTGTCCATATGTTGAACTTTTAAAAAATAGGATAGTTAAGATAAAATCATCTAGAGTTCTGTTTAATGTAGTTCTAGATTCAACATATGGCATCAAGTGCAAACATCAAGAGTGATGACTGCAAGCCAAATGAACACCTCTGGAGAAAATTAATGCAAGAATGGTTTGCCAAGTTTACACTGTACCTTCAAGCAAAGCATACATATCCGTGAATCTGGGTCAAATCCAGGCAAACCTAGAATGTTTTTGTGTTCTTTAAATGTAGCTCGGGTTGTATCTAAGGACAAGACTGATGGGGTGTGGGGAGGGAATATCGCTCCCTGAACTTTTCCTCCCTGAAACAAAGCAGAGCATCCTCAGCCTTTAGCTTGTTGTACCTTTCACACCTTTTTACCTGCCTAGTGTACTTTCAAGAAATAAAAAAAAGCTCATGATTTCTGCTTCCATGGCTATTGCAAATTAAAGCTATTAGATCAAATACTAGAGCCCCACCCAAGTTGGATCCTCTGATTAAAAAGCACACAACCAACTCTGGAAGACAAACACCAGAAGCAGTCTCTTCCAACGGTCTATCAAAGCACACACAAAAATACACAAGAGAAAAAATAAATCAGCAGCTGCCCAGATATCCACAACAACCCTAAGGAGCTAAAGGGAGAAGCTGACTGAGATGCACGGAGTAAGAATGACTGAACACAGAGTAGCCAGAGATGGCTGACTGCTACCTAAAGGGGCTTTGTTGTCTGAGTAGTACGTCTTTTCGAGGATGTTATTATTTAAGACTTTCACTTGGGGAAAAATGAAACGAGATGGACTTTGCTGGTCAGCCAAAAACCAAAGGAGCTTGAAATTTTCAAAAAACAGTCAAAAATGTATTTATACATTTTAAATACATATTTATATGTATTTATAAAGTGCCACCGAGGAACTGACAAAAGAAACCATATTGTGACTGGAACTGTAAGAAGCCTGTGTGATTTTTTCTGACCTCAGTGTGTCGAGGTGAGAGGCTCCGTGGGCGACGTGATCCGATCCTCCCCGGTCTCTCCTGCTCTCGGCACACCAGCTGCCCTTTTTTTGTCTGGCTCCTCGATTAACAGCTTATCTGTTTTGCACAAGCATTGGAGATGGTAGCTAGCTGCATATGGCAAAACTCCAATTTCTTGAGGCACTCTTTCTGTATTAGTGTAGTTGTCCTCAGTGGTGGCAGGGGGCGGCCTTCTCCAAGCCTCAAAGAAAAGAAACAAAATTCTGTCAGCATCACAGACATGAAGAGTAATTACAACTTGTCGGACATACGCCGGCACCATGAGAGTGAAAGAGTGACTGAAAGTGATGATGGAGGCGCCCTCCGTACCTTTTGACCTCTGCCCTTTCTTTTGCCTTGACAACGTGCCCCATGTGGTGATGTGAATGTGTGAAGACCGCCCTAGGTCCACCTTGGGTCCTTTATTGGCTTTTTAAGCGCATGTAAAATGTAAACCATTTAAGAAACTTATTTTAAAAAAAGTGAAAAACAAGAAAACTAAGCCTTGCAATGATGATGTGGATATGTTCTTTATTCTTTCTTTTGCTTGGAAGAACCGAGATGGGAAAAAGTGGACTGTTCATATAAGAAAAACTGTTGTTTAAGGTGGAACCTTTATCCTGTTTGGCCTCCTGCAGAGTTTCATACCCACAGTTTTTGTGAAGTGGTAGTTGCTAAATATTACAGATATTTACCTTTGCATGTTGACCTATTTGGATGGTATGAAATGGAAATGCCTTGCTCAAAGATATTCATATACTCCTGCAACTACTTGGGAGATTTAGGTCTACCATGTCTTTCATTACAGGCCATCAGTGCCTCCTGTGTGGTTCATATTTTGGGTGAGAAAACATACAAACCCTGCAGTTGATTATTTTACCACCCATCTGTTGAGCTTGGACAGAAAGGAAATGTATCAAGAGCACAAAAGGAACTTACTGATGAAAACCAACAGACATTGCTTCATTTAAAAAATGATTTTGGCTAGAGTTGCCCCAGGTTTTTGTAAAACTTGAACCTGTTGATACTGATTCAGAATTTTCTTCAAGTAACTGCCAGCAGCATTTAATGTGTTAGAAGTGCAGTAAACATTACTCACTAGACCCTTAACCCTTGGCTCCAAACATTTTGAAATCCAATAAAACTACCATGTTGACATCTCCAGCTGTAGATCATCTTTTCTTAGCGATAAGTGGGTCAGCACCACTATTTCAAAAAGGCTGAGTTTAATCTTTACACAAAGTAAACTCTAATTTTACCTCTCAGAGTTACAAGGGCTGAACAACAATGAAAATCCAGCATATTCTATGACTAAGTGAGGTTGAAAGTTCAAAATCAGAAACTTTACTATAATGCATTCAGCCGTCCTGGAATCTACAGAAGTTGGCTCCAGTTCAATCCACTTCTTGGCCAACTCTACACAATATCTTCAAGGCATTTTCAAATTCACCATCTTCAGGCATACAGCTCATTTCATACTCTAAAGTTTGACATGAAAAGAACATGAATACAAAAGTAAAAAATGAGAGGAACCAAAGCCACCAGCAGCCTGAACAAACAGCCAGTATGTCTCCACAGAATGTAACTTCTTTCTAAATAATGTCTTAGTTTATTTATGCTTCCTCTGACTTCAAAACACATCACTGAGACTTCTTTATTCAGTAATGGCTTCCACACTAAAGAGTGCTTTTGGCACAACCCGCTACCGCTTAGGGTATAGTATATTCACTGATCAGGGAAAAAAAATATGTGAAAATAATTGTTCACCTTTTTCTTATGAGGAGATTCCTTGCCTGTTGCAGTTTAGAGAAGTACACTTAGACAGGCAGTTGGTCTACATATCAAAGATGTTCTGAATTTTAAGAAACAGCAAACTGAAACTTTCAGTAAAGACTCTCTATACATAAACCATGTCTAAAACACAGAAACAATGAAAAGCACAAGCTGAGAGTCCTTGGATGTCATTGTAAAACTCTCTCCTCAGTGCTACTTCCCAGCTTTCCTTTCTTCCTGGCTCAACATTTACCCTCCGACAAAGGTTGCCTGCTTGTAGCCTCCTCGTGCTACCAACAGCACAGATAAAGTTTCCACCTTCAAACATTTTGTAGGAATTTAAAATGTCCTCCTAGCTCAGTGTTATCGCAGGTGTTACACAAACATGGTAGAAAAGACTTTTACTAGATCATATCTGAAAGATAAAGAGTATCTTATTGAGAGATAAAAACGAAACCTGGGGAATTATAAGGCGAGCTTCTCTAACTTTGTTATAATTGTATACCTGTGTATGTAAATATAATGCATTCCTATTTTGCAGTCAAGAACAAAATAATATTTGTAATATAGAATAAACTTTATTATGAAACAAATGGCTGACTAGTTCTTGCTCATTGCCTCATTTTATACAATGTTTCAGTTTGATGGATTAAGCATTATTTTGCAATCTGTCTTATGCAAATAATCATTCATTCACCTGGACAGTTTTGTATTTTACTGGACTGGACTGTTTGTAGAAGCTGTAAAGACCATAATGGAAGTTCAAATAGATATTTTTGCATAATAGGTCTCTTTTAAAGCTGCAATTCAATTTCGCTGTTTCTTTCTAAATAAAGGTGTTAAATATCTGAGAAAGCAGCCAACCTTAGGTGCGTGTTCACAATCCACGATCAGATGGTGGTTCATGGCATTTCTGGAGATCGCAAGGTTGCCGATGTAACACTCCTGTAAAGCACAAAACAAATAAATAAAAATGTAAAACCTTCCACAGGACCACAACCTAAATGTGTCAGTATAAGAATCTATGGAGCCGTTTCTGTCTTTTCTTGGCTTGAAATGATAGTCTATTATACAAATGACAATTCATATCAGCTCACATTTGTTTTCACCCCCTTTGACTTGTGTTCAGCACAGCTGAGATCATCTCAGATCTACTTTTTTTTCTTATTGTTGACTGTGTGGGTGCTATAAATGTACTGCTCTGTAATAATAGTATAAGTAGATAAAAATAGCTTTAGAATATGCACTTAGACAATTGATAGTTTGACCAAAGATCACCATATGCAGGGATTATAATGAACCTCCTTAGGTGTTGCATCATGCACACAATGTATAACAGAAAAAAATCAGCAACAGGAAGTTAACATTCAAAGGCTATAATTTCAGCCTGTATTTAGACGAGCAGAGGCTGAGTACAAAGTAAAGGCATCCAGTTCAATAAACACCATTGTCAAAGCATCAGATGCTAAAGAAAAAACTTTCCATATTAGTGACAGACATCTCACACAGTAGCAGTGGAATGAAACACAAACTATATATGCAACTGAATAGTAATCAAATATTTAACATCTGAAATCCATGTTTAACACGTAAAAGTCACTTATTCAAACAAACGCTACCACGTCTGGCAAGCGTTGTCAAACTATTCTGCCAGAAGTTTGCAGATGGCTACAAAAGGCATAACGGCTATTGCTGCAAGAAAGTGCCTGAATATGCAATTCTTACCTACTGTGGACTAAATTGAATCTAAAGTAATTTCAAGTATTTTTGCAGTTACTATTTTTGAAAGCCGGTGAAGTTGTCTGTTGTATTGAGTCTATCCCAATAAAAAATGTCCAAATGATTCAATAGTAATATTTAAATGAGCTTTATGACAATTAAACTGAATTGAATTGGTAGCACAGTATTTACCGTCACATTTATATCAAAGGCGAGAGCATGTAAATGTCAGAACTGTGCAGCTGAACAATTTAAGCAAGTTCTGGCACCAGTTAAAACAAACATGCATTTAATCTCCTGAGGCTTCGCTGTCAAGAGGCAGATTTAAAAAGTCTTTACTCTTTCATTGAGGCGTTTCCTGGCATGATTCAACCCAGGTTACTATAAGAAAAGGACGGCATGCTTGAAGCAAGATAAGGAATCTGCAGAACTGGTAAAGATTAACTGAACCTGTAAGCCCTTTAGGTAATCACTGCCTATAGGGAGTTTAACTACAAACTGCACTAAATGTGCTTCTACAGTTAAATCTGCACTCCTCCTACCACATCAAAGGCAGTTAAAATATACATTTTGATTAACATTTTCCACGTCAACATGTTATCTTTCCAAACACAACTACTGTTCACAATCTGCATGATAAATTCCTTCACATACTACCTTAAAAATAGCTTCCTTGGGACAAACAGAATTGGAAAAAAGTCAAAAAGTTAGAAGAATTGACAAATGTGAAGGAGGGGAGGAGGTGAGTGAGATGCACAAAACAGAGTGACAACTGGCTGGATGGGTAAATATAGACAGGGGGCTGTGGCACTCCAGCAGACTGAGTGGTTTGACAGGGAGAAGAGATTGAATTGGCCTAGAGTCACCCTCCATATACCGACCAGTGAACTGGGAGTAATGGGTGAAAAATAGAAGGAGGGATGGTGGGAGAACAGAGAGGAAAAGAGCGAGCCAAAGGAGGAAGGCCTGCCGAGTTTTACCCTAATTTTCTGACTAGTGAGCTGGGAATAATGGAGGGGACACTGGAGGCACCTCTGAAGGGCGGCGGGTGGAGAGAGGCTGGATGGAGGTAGTGAAGGAGGGAGGATGATAGAGAGCCGGCTATGATTGCTTTGCACCAGGGTGGCTTTCCACACTCCCATGATCACGACAGCCCTTTAACCCTGAAACCCCCACACTGCCATCAAACCCACAGCCAGAAATAATGTGGCTGTGGAGTTTAAAATACAAGATGTGAAGGTCTGCTTACATGGAGATAGAGTGATGAGTAAAGGAAGAGAGGAAAACAGGATGATCAATAAGGCTGAGCCCACTGTGTTAGAGACTTCAGCCTATATTCATTCAATGGTTAAGAGACTTATCCTCAACCACAAAAAAAACACTATTACATTTACTGTCAACACAGTAATATGAGTGACAAATCTCACTCCATCAGTAGCTGTGTCAAAGTTCTCTAGGAAGGAAACTAATGTGATGACAACATGAGGAAATGAAAGATCCAAAGCAGCTCTCTGTTAACATTATGCCATGTTGACGTATGTTGATGGCAAAAGCAAATTTCATGTCCATCATTTACAATGAGTGTGCTTATCGTTTTCTCTGAGTTTAAAAACACTTCATGCTTATTAATGGCTGGGGCTGGCTAATGGTAGCAGCTTGTCAGATGTTTGTGATGCATCTTTGCGTTTGGACTTAAAAGAGCAGAGAAGGGGGGATTTCAGAGGTGTCAAACCACTGAAGGTGCTAAGAGCTTCAATCTTTTTTTTTAATTTATTTATTTTTAGCATTTCACTCATCTTTGCTCTTTTTCTACTTGGAAAGGTTAGAAGATGGTGAAAGTGCATCCATTTTTCAAACTAACCACTTTGTAACTCTTAATATGAAAGATGAAAGTTACAAACACATTCATACCCTTTACGGGTTTTTTTCCGTAATATAACACCATAAAACTTCATGTTTTACTTAAGACAGACAGTACAGCACACTTGTAAAGTAAAAGGGAATTTACATGTTTTTCTTTTTTGAAGCAAATTCTAATCTGAAAAGTGGCCTGCATAACAAAGCAATATTTTGCTAAATAAAAGTTCAGACTGAATGTTTTGTTTGTTCTTTTCAAACAACCTTTTTCAGCTTAGCCAGACTGGATGGACATCATCTGTGTAAAGCAGAGTCATTCTAATGTATGAATATGATTTGACCAAAACCTTTCCTATGGAGCTCTGAATGTAGGCCTGTCAACAATTTTATATCCATCCATCTTCCCATCACTCTCAGCCACTGACATATTCCTACTGCAGAACAGTATTCCCACAGGATGTTGCTATGTGTCATGTGGTCAGGGTGATGTGCAGTAAATTGATTAAAGCCCAAAAGCTTAAAATTGACCTTAAATCGCTCAGAGCATCTGCCTCTAAATATAGGCTGTGGCAAAACACAATTGTTTATCTTTTCTTGCCCCTCTGTTAAGGCCACTGATCATTAACTTGCTGACAGATTTTACCACCTGAGCTGCAGCTCTGTCCACAGCCCCTCCAAAGTATCCACAGGCCTCTGGGACTCTTCTCTGAACATCTATGAACAGCCTCTGTGGACAGTGTTCACTTCCTCTGAAAAGACTTTTTTGATTTGGAGCTTTGGAATGAAGTTCTTCATCTCTCTCTCCTCACAACTGAATGCTAGGCAGGCGGGCAGGCAGGATGGATGAATTGACGACAGCAGCTCAGCCTGGACACTCGGTGAAGGGTCTAATTTCAGCAGTGGACTCAGTTATTGACAACTGCAATCACAAGCAGATGGGAGCAATTTCTGATTTATTGGTGCTCCGTCTGTTCTGTTTCTGTAAACATTTGTGTTGCTGGTGGCAGGAGGAAGAAAATCAGAAACACAATGTTACGTCCAGGAAAAAAAGGATTAGACTCTACAGATGGAGGAGGAAGATGCAAATCTGTCAAGCTTTTTAGCAACAAGACTGAAATACAAAGTAACTTGCTGAGTCATTAGTGGAGTTACTGAGTAGAACAAAGAGTGTGGTAATTCTTCAGCACAAAACCTGCAATATTTCTCCTCTGTCAACCGTGTGATAAGCTAATAAAAGGTGAAACTGCTTATGACGACTTATATTGATAAAAACTAATGCCTCAAATGCTAATGATTAAAACCTCATAGGACAACCTTGAATAGACCTAGATTTAAGAGACCAGATGCATCCAGTTATGCTAAACAGCAGCTCTGCTTCCCTCACACATACATTAAGTCTCTTTTTTTTATTGTCTCAACAAATCTTCTCTCCCATTCCAGCTCCTGATCAATAACAACCATGCAGTTCCTTCTAAGCTGCCCATTTGCTCCCTGGGCTCCAGTGCCAAATGTTCTCACCGAAACACAAATTACCAAAGCAGCGTGAGTCTATACAACACAGCAAATTGATTATCTAGTTGAGGAGAACACAGAATTTATTTTTACTTCATTGTCTGCTTACATGTCCGACACGTTCCTCCTGCTGGTAATGGATTATAGCTGTGCAACAGATGAGCGCAATTCAAAGGATCCCATTAACATGGAAATATCTATAAGCTGCAACGGACATTTTGATCTTATTTCTTGTTTCAGTTCTGAGTTTTGGGGAATTTGTTCCAAATGATCTGAGAAATGTGCAATAAATTTAGTCTTTCTGCAGTAATGGTACTAAAATTAATGGATTTTATATGAACATATGCACAGTTACAGACAAAGTGTATATACACTTATCATTTACATGAATTTGGATATTATTTAATTGATTCCTATTCCGGGCACAACCTGAATTTATTGAAGATTTACTTTTGTCCACACATGATCAAAATTACACAGAGGATCAGATGCATACATACCCCTACTGATATTTGGTTTTATGTCCATGAGCAAATTAAATTTTGACTAAATTCTTTCTGTACCCATCAACAAGATTATTCTTTGATATTTGACACTCTTCTTATTTCATTTAATAATAGTGTCAACAATTTTCTTTTGCATAATTGTACATACATCAGACAGAAAGGGGATTAGGTTATTTATCATTTTAAATTAATATAAGTACATCAAAAATGTGTATTAACTGGGTCAGAACATAATTTATAAGTTATTTTTTGTGGACCCCTTTATTTTGGATGGCAGGCAGACCACATTATGTTTACCTCTGGAAGTTCTTCTCATTGCTTTCAGTTTAAAAATATTTTGTTGAATTAAAATCGAGTCTCATCCAAAGGCAGATGATTGTGTCTGTTGTGCTTTGATTGAATCATATTTGAAAATTCCTCTTCTTCCAAGCTCCTGCATGAACACATAAATCTATCTACAAACTAGTAATAGCACTCTCTCTATATATTACATACTTCATGCCATCCAACGTCGTCACCTCCCTGCAGACTGTGTGGGACGGGTCACACTGGCCAGGTTCACACCAGCCATGATGAACCCATCTGAGCCGAACAAATGCACCTTGGTTTATTGTGACTGGAGAATGTGCAGTGACATTAGGAAGTGAGTTTGAGCTTTAGAAACTAATTTCCCATTCATCAAATCCACACCAAGTCTAAAGAACTTATTTGTCAATTTTTCTGTGTTAGGCTATACCACTAGAGACATTTCATGAGTCCTTCTTACTGATGGAGCCCAATGGTTTGTCATGGGTCACAAATCTTCCTGCCCAATCATTTCTGTCAATATTCCATTCTTTTTTTTTCCTGGTGGTTGTTCTCCAATCAAAGATGTATCTCACAGGCAAAAAATGAAAACAGCTCTCTACTAGTGAGTTAAACTCTCCTGAGTATTAAATCTAAACTTAAAGTTCCTGTGTTTGATTGTTTTAAGGCACCTGCTTTACCAGGATTTATCTGTATGACAGCCATATTGAATTTTGAGGCAAGGAGTTTATGAGATACCACTGATTTTTCCACTTAAAAATCCAACTTAAAGAGAAAATCCTTAAATTTCCAGTTCTAAATAAAAATGAGCTATAACTAACCATCATTCTGAAAAAAATCTCATCACAAAGCACCAATGAATGGATACAAGAAATTGCTCAACTAGGTGGTATAATAAAGTACTAAATTTTAAGACACAGACCCAAGACTTTAAAAATGACCATCACGAGTAATAAAATGCACAGATACTTCTGCAATTCTTGAGTATCCCCTTTAATATGAGAGGGATCACTGTTTCTGTTAGGGTAGCAGACAAAGGGCAACACTCTATCATCCCCAGCCACCTGTGGGCTGCTGCTCCTGCTCCAGTCACATTGCCACCGCGTTTAGCCCTCTTGCGATGGACAGGAGCCCATCAGCTGGACTCGGTGTGAGCTCTGGTTTCTGTGAGGCGACTGCTGTGTGATCCACAAAGACGAGTCCCAGCAGGCATACACTCACACAAAGCGTTGGAACAAACACCCCAGCCTGCAGTGACTCACCATAAGTGAACAAAGCAGCACACGTTTTCGCAGCTTCTGCAGCAACAACATTATGAATATGAATGACCCTCTGGCTCAGACTGCAGCAGGATGCACCATTCTGTGCGGTGTTCAAGCCCTCAAGATGTCAACACAGAGACAGAAGGGCAAACTGAGAAACAAATCTAACAACACAGTGTGGGCCAACAATTGGCTTAAGGCATTAGTCAGTGATCCATTACTGAAAGAATAAAAGGAACCCTGTCCTGGAAGTATTTTAATGCACCTTTTTAATGCTGACAATTTGTAAAGAGCTGAGTGATTTTAACCAGTCGTTCCATTTAACACCTCCCTGAGCCCATATAAATCAGGTAGCTGTCCATGTAGTAAACCTAAAGCTCGATCAGCAAGGCAGTGGAGCTTGAAACATCACATCCTTGGTGCAATAGGTGAAAATTGGAGCCCTGCAGTGTTTTAGCTGTTTGCTTCTCTTACTGTTTGCTCATTAACAGCCCAGCACCTGCCCCTTTCTGGCTTGTTTGTGCATGCACATTCCCAGCTTGAGCTAAAAGTTTGTAATTCACTGAGCCGACTTGTCTGGAGCCTCGTGACGACAGCTTGCTGAGAGGGTGCAGATTGTATATGGGTGGAAACGATGGCAGGAAGATTGTCCTCTAATCCAATTCAGTGGAATCCATTTGAATAATTGATGTGGGGACATAAATTGGTCCATTCCAGATGTCCCCTGCTCCCTTAATCAATACTGATTCCCTTAATCAATGGTTGGCTGCCCAGCCCGTGGCTTTGGCTGTTCTCCTTCAACAGTGCCATGCTCTAGCCAGAGCTTCCCTTAGTCCAAGTCACAGGTGGTTGGCTGCAAAGTGGCTGTTTGCAGTGATAGACTCTGGGTAATTGAGGCTCTTCCCCGGCGGGGCTGTGGTGGTGGAAGCAGCAACAGGGACTACAGATTGGCATGGTGTGACTTCCACCAGGAAACGATGGAGGATGCATTCAGATTCTGCCTTCGTTTTACACAAACAGTGAAATAATTAGAAGGGAGGAAGAACATGAATGGACACTGGGATGGCCTGCAGCAAGAGGGGAACTTATTTGTCTTGAAGATCCAGAGGAGGACAGACTTATTGAGACACATGTTTGTTTACCTCAAAACGTTCATTTCCATACGAATAATCTGCTAGTGAAAAGTCAGGTAAATCTGAAGAGCACACACAGGGAGATAATGGTGGGCAGAGGGAGCTGAGTGCCAGGATGCCAGGACTGAGACGAGGCAAAGGGGTTTGTGACAGCTGGGTGGCACAGCTGGGGGAGACAGATAACCCTCGATCTGTTTGAGCTGACAAAACACCCCTCCCTTCCCCTCAGAAGAGGAAAAACAACTTCACCTGGCTTTTCTCACATTCTCTTCATCCCTTTCTACCCTTTCCTCTTGTCCCATAGGACACCTCTCTCTTTCATTCAACCTTTCATTTTACTCTTTCACAATCCATGTCCCAGTTACATCCCTCACCCTTTCAACATCCTCTTCATACCTTTCTTTGTTCCAGAAGACCACTGGAGTGCACCTGGCCAGTGTCCTGCTGCTGTCAGCAGGACGATGCAGAGATTCATTAATGTGTCACCTTCTTTGGCCAAAACAGAGCCAAGGGAGTTAAACGATATAAAATGATGAATGCAGAAGTGCAAGGCCTTGTTATGAAGTGATTTCAGTCTTGCTCTTTAAGGTAAAAATAATACTCCATTATACAGACAACTGCTCAACTGTGCCAAACACTGCATCTTGATTAATAAGCATTCTTCTTGCTGAAAGTAACTTGAAAGCACAATTGACTTTAAGTATGGTGGTTTGAGGGAATGTCAGAATGTTCTGCATACAGCACATGTAGATAATCTATGTCTGAATGCAATGTTTAACATTTAATCACGATTCAAAATGCACGCTTGGGCTCTGAAGTAGTGCTTAGTGCTGGCTGACAGCATCCTCTCAGGGAGGTGCTGCTATAATCGATTTACACAGCAATCACAGATCGGCACACAGCAACCTTCAACAAGTCCTTGAGCACAATTCTTCTCTTGTGTTTGCAAGCCATCAGCAGAAAACATTTAATGGATCGCACGTTTCTGTGCACATTCAAACAGCGACGGCTTTGTCACAAAGTTAATTTTCAGCCTTTTATTCAACAGGTTTTAAAAAAGGGTCTTTGGATGAAAGTCTTTGGATGCCATGGCCATAAAATGTCACATAAATTAATAAAAAGTTGCTCTAAATATTAGTATCAATTTAATTTCTTTTCAGCTTTAAGGAGAAACTTTTAATTATTATTATAACAAAGCATCCAATTCAAAAGTAAGTAAAGTACACCTCACTACTCAGCTACAGTATAGACCTTATAGTCAGTGAAGACTTTTAGAAATGGTGCACTATCTTGAGGGAAGTAGCTATCATCTATATTTATCGAGTTTATTTATTTGTTTAGCACATTTCAGCGGTTCAAAGTGAAAACTTTTCCAGGAGGCTCAAGACATGAGTTTATTAAGATCTATGGGTTAAATTAAATATATCTTCAGAAACATAAGGCAAACTCCCATTTGGACAAAATTTCTACTTGGGGGGAAAAAAACAACAAAACAAAACAGTAATATCTGGAACATAATTCCCAACAAAATTACAAGCTACTACATTTTCAAACATTCAACTTGAAATTGACTTTATTGAAGAATCTGACTAGGACGATTTCTTGACCAACGCCTAGCTCTAAATGACTGATCTGTACCTAGCACACATCGACCCATTCTAGGTGTTGACGTCTAAATATGCAATAAAACACCTCCTAAAAGTGAAAGCTTGAGCTGGAATCAGAGACTATCTATCGATCATCTTTACATAGGTGCTGACAACCTTTAATAGGAGGTGCAGCTCAGTGTGCGAGTTCATGTGACAGATCTGCTGTTGTTTTCAACTCTTAATGGGCCCTTTGGGTTATAAGGCAGTCAACCAGAGTGTCACCTAGGAGACCAGAGGTCACTTCTGGTCAACCAACGCAAACAAGCTTGGTGGTAGCCACAGGCATCATTGTCAGTGGGCAGAGAAAAGGTGAGTGTAGGAGTTACCCTCTCCATCTGCACTCTACCATGGCAGTGTGTAGCCGGATGTGTATGTGGCAGCCTTTAAGAAAAAAGAACAGATTGACAGAGAAGAGAGGGAAATGCACTTTTCAAATGTCACCTTGCCTCACCACCCTTTATAATGTGAGAAAGAATGGTGTGAAATTGAGAATCAAGGAAGGAAAAAGGATCTTGAGCAGAGAACAAAAGTATGAATGTCCTCAGCTGCACAAGACCATGGTACATAACAATTATCTGGTATGCTAGGAGACTTAACAGCTTTCTCAGAAGACTTTTGTTTTTCAAGTTTCAGACTCTCAGACAAACTCAGTTATTTCTAAGCAAAACTAACTACAGAACAGAGGAGATCTGCATGGAAACAATGCAAAAGGCTTTGTACTGAAAGGAGACTTAAATAATAAAATGATGGGAATAAAAGGATGACAAAATACTGTGACAAAAAAGTTTAACTTTTCTGAATACAGTAAGTGTTATAAAATTTTAAAATCTCAAAATCTGTACATCATAAATAAACAACCTTCAACATATAATAGAAACCTTGTCATTTAGTTTTTCTAAGCCATTTTCTCTGAGCAGGTTTAAAACACAAATCAGCCAGGTGTGTTGCTTCAAAGATATCCATATCATAGGCAAATATTTGTATAATTTCTGACAGCCATTTCCTGAATTCAACAAACTTTTGCCAACCAAAAATATTTAAAGTTCAGAATTTCTACCAACATAATAAAAGCTATTAATGAATTTCATGATGAACAAAATGATGCGTAGGGGTTTTATTTATTTATTCATTCATGTTTTTTCACTGGACCTTCTTTGCTATTTATCCTTGAGGGTCTAATAAGGAATTATGTATGAACAAAATACTGGAATAGAATAAAAATTTGCTTATTGTAACTTTTATAATTTCAAACCGGTTGGTTTTATGTTTATTTAATAAACATTAAAATAGTACTTTTGCTAAAAAAAAAAAAAAAGAAAAAGGAGCTGAGAACTAATACTTTCTGCCTTCAGATGGTTAAAATCAGTGAAAGGTGGACACTTTTGATCAGCTAGAATATATTTTTGCCTTGGTAAATGATCTTATTCTCTAGATGTGTTTTTATATTCAGACTGCCCATCAGCTTTCTGGCAGCAGTTGCTATTTCCTAAGTGTGTGCTTTTGTAATTCTGTTATATCAAACAACCAGCTGCATTTTACAGCCAACATGAAAAATAACTCTTGAGAAATAAAGCTTTTGATGATCAACTAAAATGAGTTATATGTGTTGTTCATTCAGTTACCTAGACTCACCCAAAAAAATCTAATCTTCTATGCGCTGATAGACAGGAGGTTTTGCCACTCTGACTTTCTCTAAAATAATCTAATGTAATCTTCTAAACACCTTAAAAAGGAACACAAAAAAACTCTCAGAGGCTGTCAAAAAGACTTTAAAATTGGGTAGTTTTTAAAGTTTAAAGTGCATTCAGATAGCATGTTTTTATTGCCCACCATGACTGAGCTCAAGCTACTTTGCAAAGACTTATGGGTAAAACCTCACAAAGTGATAAACATGGAAAGTATCAGGAAAATTTATACTTTTTTGGCCATAGAACCAACGCATTGAAGATTGTTTTAAGAAAAGATAAATAAATGAAACTTTATTTATTTTGGATTTTTGCTAAAATCCAAAAGATTATCTCCTTTGCTCATGTTTCATTTCTAATAATTGCCTTGAGTGTCTGTTGTATAGCAAAAAACCTTTACATTCAATTTCTTTCCATTTATAAGAAAAAAAATGTCTTCAAAGAATAACTGACATGGTGTCAAGTTGAGTCTGACCTTTAGGTGTAGTGTAATAGCTTTCAAACTCATAGTAAGGTGGTGAATGGCAGGTGAAAGCATCTAAATGTCACATCTGGATGAAGCTTCCATGCTGCAGCACATAACATATTACTTAGACTGCAGCTTGCATTTTGCAGTAAAATACAAAATCTCAAACAACATGCTTGCGCCTTCTGTTAATTTTTATCAGTTCTGTGCCGCATCATGTTTATTAGGACACCAAAACTTAAGTTTCTAAAACAGGTCGACACATATAAAAGTATCCATAAAGATATTAACTGTATTTAAATATAAGCTACCCACAATTTGACAGAGCTAAAACTCAATATTAGCAACATCCATTATAAAAGCTGAAATCACAGTTGAAGAAAAGAAGTGGGTCTACAATAACTGACTGACAACTCCTATCAAAGCTGTCGAGACAACCACAAGATGCTCACTAAACCTGTGCCTCTTCTTTCAGCGGGAACACCTGAAGTAGATCCTCGCAGGCTGCTGCAAAGTATTCTGCTGATCCCAACTGAGAGCTGCACAGTGATGTGTGATCTATCCGCGCTGTGCCAGAGAGCAGGTTTGACATCTTCTCCCACTGCACTTCAAAAACACATCAATCAAGTCATTCAAAAATGCCCGAGAACTTCTGCCTGTCATTGTAGGCTACTTTGCTGTGATTGATGGTCCGATGGTAGTCTCCCTCCATCCCTGCGCACTGCCCCTCCCTGCTGCTTGCATCAATTTGCACACCGTAAGAAAAATAAATGATAATGTTTTGAAAAATGACTCACAATATCCTGCAGCAATTTAGATAAACTATTTAACCTTACTGAACAGAGGGAACAAAACAGAAACAGACAGCAAGCGAGAAGGAGAAAGGGAGATGTTCCAGCATTGTTTCTACATAAACATTTATGGCTTTGAAAAATTTTTTTTGTTTTTTTCTCTTAAAATGCTTTGAATATCAGGAGGATATAAGAGGATGTGGTTGCTTTTATGTGATTTAAATATGCCATAGAACAGCTTTCAAAACATGTATTTATCTTTAGTCCCAAGCCTATCTCTGATTTTTATTTCTAGTCCAGAGACTAACGTCCTTAAAAAATTGAAAGCTGTCTTTGTTGTGCTCTTGATAACGAGTGTTACTAACTGGTTTAAATTATTATCACCCTTAATGTCTACACCTTCCACTACGGGACTAAAATAAACACTAAAATAAAGCAAAAAAATTTTTAACAGTAACATTGTGAGTTGAGGTAGGTTCATCATACGATAGCAGCAGCTATTGGTAAATAAAATTACCAATGATTCGACACAAAGCAGCTTTCTGCTGCTATAATTGTTGACATGTTAAAGATATTTAATGCTGCAAGCCTCACTGTGTGAACTAAACATATTTACTAGGGGAGACCTTAGTGAAAGAGTCCCATTCCTACAAATATTTTTGATATTTAGTCTTTCTTTTAGGATGCAGGAGCACTTCAAAAAGCTGTAGGTCAGATTGAGCTTTTATTATACAAATGTCACATTTTAATCAGTGAAGAAAAAAATCTTGTTTTAGGCAACATTTTTTTTACATGTTGACATTATTTGTATTCATGCCACTCCCTCTGCATGTTGCTGTTAAGACTGTAGATTGCTTCCATGCATCACTACTCTTTACGTTTGATAACAAATTTATTAAACAGAACACGTCACTGTGTACTTTATAATCGGCTTCCTTGGTTGTTGTTAAGCCGAAGGTTATGGAAGCACCAGTACAAATTTATGTACAGCCTCACTAGGTAAACTTGCTTTTCATTTGACAGGATTTTGAACAACTACAAAGACTTGTAGGACTTGACTTCCCTTTAGAGAAACTAGAACCTTTTCTGAAGGTTTTCTGGTTAAACAGCATTTTTTTTAGCGTGACCGTCGGTCATGTAATGATCTTTAATATTCTGAGCTCAGGGGTTGAATGCTCATAACTTCTGTAACAGGAGACTTCTGCTGTTCTAAAGCCAGAGCTTGATTTTGTATTGACTCATTTTGCTCATGTACTGTGATGTCAACGTGAAGCTTGTGACTTTTAAAGATGCACTTTCTAAGCTAGCTTTCCTTTGAAAAAAATAATGGCAGTTTATGTCAAGGAAGTTCTTGGACAGTAAAAGTTAAGTAAAAATAATAATTAAGTTCCGATCTGATGGGAAAGTAATTTTAAGAAATTCCTCCTGAATTGTAAGTAAACACTTAATATCAGGCCAAGCTTTGAGGCTTCTGTTCCCTCTCTCTACTCCCTCATTATGTATCTTTCACAAACTCCTTTCCACTTTCATCCTCCATCTGCTGCAAAACTCATTTCTCTGTCCAAGTGTCTCCTGCTATCACAACTTCGCTGTTTTGCCCAGAATCAAAACTGATCCTGTGCTACGTCTTTGTTTCACGTGGTGTTTCCCCCCGGCAGTTGTTCCACAGCGCTCCTCCGACCCTTCCCCCTTCCATTCCCTTACACAGAACTATCAAACATCTTCGAGAAGCAAGCAGTAAAGATGATGAGAGGGATAGTCATCCTAATGGTGTGACATGAAGCATTGTCCCAACCCCCTTTGATAAATGAATTTCATCAAGCACTGGCTCAGTGGGTAAAGCATCCTAATTAGGCACGGCAAGCAAAACAATGATGCAGGCAACTAATTGAGGTGAGGTCATAGAGATGAACATGCCTGTCAATGTGTGTGTGTGTGTGTGTCAAAAGGGAAAGCTCCACCTCATCTGTCTGTGGGATGCTTGTATTCGTGTGGGTTTATATGTGGGCCCGATGGGAGTTGACCTGATACCCTCTTGGGGGAGCCGGTAATAGCGGCCTTTCCTTTTGAGCATTGGCTCTGCAGCCGGAGTCAGAATGTAAATGGATGACCTTGTATCCCATGTGCAATAAGATTTGTTCCCTTCGCTGCAGTGCAGTAACTATTGCATTTCTGCTATTAAAATTCTAGTGGGGACCCGCAAGAGGTTGATGTGAAAATTGAAAAAATGAAAACAAGGGCAATTCTTTCACTTCATACTCAAATTACATAAGCTGGCTAACACATTGATTTCATCTGGATATGAAATGAATCTGTGGCGGAACACAGGAAAGTCTGCTGCGCAGGCCAGTCTCTTAAATAAACATTATTGATATGTTTAGAAATAATCCAAGCGACCTCTGCGGCTTAGACTCCAGTCATTGATAATATTGGCATGTTTACAATAACTCAATGACTGTGCATCTGTCATTCTAACAATATCCATGTGTTCATAATTGATCTATAAATAAGAAAAAATGCCTTTGGACAACTATTTGTTTCCTGCCAGACATATGTAAGTTCTGCATTTACATAAAATAACCAAAAAAACACTTTAGATCTTTGGTCAATTAAAACTGATTTTCAACAATTGCAACAAAAATGCAGCTACTAAATTGCATGATCAAGTGGAATCAGCTAAATTCAAGTTGAATCAAGGTACATTTAAAAGGAGTTAATTTTGTAAAACAATAATCTAGAATAAAATGACATACTGGTGCTTGTACTCATCCATTAAATCTCAGCTAGGCACTAGACTAGCTATCAATAAAAATCAGAAGAGTCCCTTTGAGAATCTCACAAAAGGTGAGGCTTAAGGAAAGTTTTGATTCTGGTAACTTGTAGGCACCTTGTCATTTTTAAACAGACAAGGGTGTAGATTTATATCATGGGGAGATCTAATGGCCATTAAAGCTCAGCTGGGAAGCCTCATGCATCTTTAAGTGGGATAGATTAAAGGTTGGTCAGTTGGGATTTGAGAGTGCCAACCAAGACTGAAGCTCATTTTGTGACTTCATTAACTTTTAATTGACTAAAAGGTGGTGAAGTTACTGGGATGACTTAATACTGTGGTGCAGATATTCACTCTCTTTAATGTTTGACCCTTTTTCTTATTATAAAGCAATTAACAAAATAAAGCTTTTTTTAACCTCTATTGTTTACAAAAAGAAACTTTTAATGTCAAAGTGAAAACTGATTTTTACAAAATCATGATAAATAAAAAATTAAACATAACAGGAGTGATTGCATACATTTGTGCAATATTATCAATGATGGGAGTCTGACCTAATTTAACAGTAGTCCAGCAGAATAGTGCCACTAGTCTCACAATGAGTAGAATGAGTGCAGTGACTGTGTCTCAAGAGATTGTTGCACAAGTCCACTTGCTGGACCTTCCTGTCTCAGGACCCTTCAATTTTAGTTCCATCAGACCACAGGACATGTCTCCAAAACAGGTCTTTGCAAAGAGCTGCATTTTGATAGTAATTTATCACATTCCAAATTCAGTGTTAAAAATCACACTAATAAAAATACATATTTTTATAAATAAATCCTGCGTTAGCAGATGTCTCTTAAATTAAGAGCATAAATTCTGCAAACAAAATCATTTTTAAGTTGCTCTGATTTTACACTTTAAAGCAAAACTTTAGGACCTCCACATATCTCCACATAGATTGTGGAAACATTGGCGTCATCATTTATTTGTGGCTCAGTGACTGTCATGTTTCTTTTTGTTTGTTTTTTTTTTCTTTTCTTTTTGTTTTACTATGGACCTCTTTTGTGTCTGAAATAAAGATTGATTGATTGATTGATATCGACTATGCCCTTGCTCCCAGAATGCAAAACTATGTCTGTCATAATCTCTAACATTTTTTTTTAAATGCATCTGAATTCTAGACAATTTCAATTTATGTTATCCAAAGAATGCCCCTCATGGTAAACTAGTTTTAGTCCAGCAATAAGCAAACATTGTCATATCAAACCGTTTTGAACAGTACGCTGTACATTGTAGGACAGGAGACACTCGCCCAGCTGCCAGCTTGTCTGTATTTGTGACTGGCTGGCTGCCTTCTGAGTTGCAACATGTCTAAACACATAAACCAGCCAGCTCTGCCTTTCTATATGCCAAAGTAAATTACTAGGCTTTGTTTGAAAGTGGGTGGAAGAGGGCAAGATTGGTTTGTCTCTATGCATGAGCATCCAAGATCTCTCACATCTTAAATCTCCCTCTAATCTTGTTATAATTGCCTGGTGAGCCACTCTTATATCCTCAAAGTTAATGCTGCTTTTTTCTGTTTGACCTAGCTTCTTCACAATCACCTCTACAACAATAGGAAACCTAACTGTTCTGAAACTGGACACACTTTCAGAGTTACAAGGTAAAATTAAATGCTATCTTTATAAGGAGCAGATGAGCTTGAGTGATCTTAAACAAAGAAAGGACACAATGAGGATAGAAGAATGTTACGTGGGAGGTAAAAAGCATTTAAATTTAATAGCAGCACAGACTGAATTTGAAAAAATATGATCCTTGCCATCAATTCTCAAAATTCAGAGTAATTTAGATCCAAACCAGAGCTCCACGACAGCAAACCATTTACTTCAGACAGATTAATGATATCAAAACTGAGAGTGTTAATCAAAGGAAACACATCCTTAAGTATTTTTTTTAGGATTGGGTCTTACAAGTTGAAGGTTTAGATTAAGCTGATATGCTTGATAACTCAGAAAGTTCATTGGAATCAAAACAGTCCAAACATGAAACAGGTTTTAAAGTTACCTACATGCTGTACCATTTACTGAAGACCAAGTAATCGTGTTATAGAGGACGCCAATGATATTAGAAATTATATTTAAATTATACCTTCTCATTTGTACTCATACGTACTCATATATCCACACTAATTCAGATGCATTCATACTCAAAATACTCACACATACATCCTCACATTATCTTCATTTTGCCTAGTATACATTTTCATAACCCAGGTACAATAAGCTTTTGCAAAAACAGAACAATTCCTCACCAGGTTTGGCAATCAAAAATTTGGAATCATAGACCAAATAAACAATAAAGCAAGCAAATACTTTTGGTCTTGGCATGTAAAAATGTGTGTGCGGGCGCGTGCGTGTGTGTGTCCTTACGTCTGTGTGTTTCTGTTGTGTTGTCGAGGGTAAAACTGAATGAGAACGTTTGGGGAAAACACAGTAAGTCCAAGACGCCTGAGGAAGAGAGATAATTGGATGTGGAGATTCTTACAAGGTTCTTTTGTTGCTATGGTTGCAGACATCATGTAAACAGCGACTGATCTACTCTCCTCATAGAAATGACAAAGCATAGAACTATGAGAGATGGACATAAGTCAATCACACACACTGACAGAGTAAAAAAGACACAAATAAGCCACACAAATAAATGTCCATTTTAAAATTCACAATTATACACATCTTTCGCATAGCCAGAGACTACAGGCTGAGGGGACTGCCTTGTTTTAGAGAGATTAGGAGGCGCATGGGTGGCACATACTCTGTCAGGGCCTCAGGCATCAAAGCTAAATTCAGTCATGTCACCTATGCAATGCCCTGGAGAGCACAATCAAAATTATATTCACCACATTCAGTCTCTGAATAAAGCCTCAATATGCAGGTCTTTCATGAAAATAATGTAAAAATTGGAAAATAAAATTGATAATATTATCTTTTTCCAGCCTTATCTAAATGTGGCTCCCCTTGGATGTATACAGACATTATCAAAGGTAGTAGTTTTAAATGATCACGGCGCCTCACTGCAGCAAGATTAGTTTCAATTTAGTTGTTGTATAAGATGTGAGCTTCAGCTCTTATTTAACAAAGATTTCAAACCTCAACCTGCTTATTAAGAGTTTTTAATTTTGTGCATAAAACATGTTATAATCATGGTTTTAGTATGAATGTTAAGCTAATCAAGGCTGTTTTTGTGCTCAGATATAAGAGCTGAGCTCATTGACAAATCTTGGACAGATTTCTTTTAAAAAGTGCACAGAAACACGCATTAAGGAGGAGCATTACATACTGCATGGAGAAGAGATGCTGTCCTGTGTTTTGCATCAAGCAGGCATACTTTTATAAGTATAAGTATAAATGTATGCTACTCTAAATTCTGTTGTTTTCTATTTTGTTCCTCTTCCTGTACATTATGCACGCAAGTAGAGAAATAACGGCAAAGAGGATTTTCCACTAACATTAAAATAGTAAACTTCTGCACTGTCCGACATAACATTGCTTAATATTGCTAACAGGATATCAGTTTTTGCTCTTTTTTTAACTTGATGTTTCTACCACTCTTATTATTTGAATACAGGGGTTGCAGATTAAAATCCAGCCAGTCAAACAATATTATCGCTGAAAAACACAGATTTGTCTGACAAAAACTTTAGCAGAATCTGACCGACCACATCACAAAATCTCAACTAGAGTTTTTTCTAATACAAATAAAAAATAAGGTTAAAGTCTAAAGTGCCAGCTAAATTTATCAATATAAATGCTACTACCATCCTATAATTCCTATATGATTGTCATGAAAGAAGTTAAAAGAAGGCATTCTCTTTATCAACGGTCCAAAAAACTGAATTAACAGTTGAACCAAGTATTGAAGTATTTGGGTTGTTTAAATCACTTAAGTTACAACAGAACTTTGTTGCTGGAGTGCTATTTAAAAATCTTTCAACTTGCTTAGCATGAGGCCGACTAATTCCTGTTTTGAGTTTGTGCTGGAGCTAGTGGGATGTAGAAAATTTCTCTGGTAGAGATGTTTAAATAAATGAACAATACACAATAAGCCTTCACAATTGGGTCAGGCTGAAGGTTTTTGCTTTAACCTTCACACTCTCACAGCTTCTGCGTTCTTGAAAGAAAGAGTGAACTAGCAGCATAAAGAATTTTTTAAATAGATGTTATTTCTTTCTTTGTCTACAATTTATTGCACTAAAATTGTGGTGATTTAGCTCAGTTTTTTTATACGTAAATGTAATATTTTCTCCTACGAACATAATGACATGAGCTTTGACTTTACATTTTACTCTACCTCCATTAAGATGTTTTTTTGTTTTAGGAAAAACCCTTTGGAACTATTAAAAAAATTTCCAAATGGCTATGAGGTAATTCATGTTTACTGTGGTTTCACTGCTTGAATGTTAAAGTTAATTATATTGTATTCTAAAAACAGTCCACCATATTAAATATCTGTTTTTTTTTTTCTTTTGCACTCTTCGGATTTGGGATTGAATGTTCTCATCCAATTTTATGTATCGGATCAAGCTTGAGGCTTTTTTAAATGACTAGTCTCTCATTCCTTGACTAAACACAACTCTCAGTCCTTGTTATTAGTCTACTGCCTGAGATTCAATGTTAACCATACTCTCAGCGAGCCACATGGGTTTAGGTATTTGAAATCACGCTTATTTTCAGCAACTGGCTTGTCTGTGTACAAATACATGTACACATTCTTATGTTTATGTACATGGTCATGAAATGCAGAATATCTTTTTAATGTTTTTATGTTTAATGCTGTCATCAGAATCAATCGCAGAACAGAGGCCATAATCCAGGCTTCCCGTGAATCATGTGAGATTGCTGGATGAAGAAAAGAGGGGAGGGACAAAATCTACGTCATTGTAACGGACATCCAGCCCGATGCCTGAGAATGCGTCTTTTTTATTCTGTTGAAAAGTATGAATCAATGCATTCATAAAAGCAGACACTGTTGTATGTCGGTATGTGTCTTGAAATACTCTCCAGACCTTTGCTGACAGATGGATGGACAGAGCACCACAGGCAGCAAGAGACAACTTTCCTCAAACGTAGCTGAGGTCATTAACAGGGACTGTGATCCACAACAGCAGTCATTACTATAGAAACTGTGATCTCTGATACCGACATGCCATAATGTCCAGACTGTGTCAATAAGACAGAATGACCCATTTCAGTAGTCGTTACATGGAAACCATTGAGTCTGCGGATTTGAGGGCAAATGGAGAGAGAGAGTGAGGGGAAGCTGAGGAGCAGACGGCATCAGGCATATTGTTAAAGTCTAATTACAGGCCAGTGTCCATTCAATCATGGAGCTTGTCATCTGGAAAATGTGTGTCTGCTCACGAAGCCAAGGGCGAGTTGCTTTGAGTGATTCTGACCACATTCAAGGCTGTGAGCGTTAATTACTGAGAGTTATAACAATGCTATGAAGTCCGAAAGGCATTTTAAAACATTTACTCAAATACTCATCTTAATAACTTAACTGGAAGTACATATATTTAATAATAGTTTAGAATTAGATGGTCAAGATTTGATTAACTAGCCAGCAGTGAATTATTTAAGCCCAAAATTCCTCTGGCAGGTTTAGATTTAAAGTAGCTGGTTAATTTGGCAAACATACTTCTTGTAATGAGAAAGAAAATAGATATTTGTCAAATTATATTACAATGTGCCATGGATTTTAGCCAATTTTAGTAAAGAGAGTTATTTTCTAGGTTTGAATTCCACTTTATGTGAAAACAGCACATCCAACCTTATGTTCATTCAAATTGGTTTTTTGGATTTTACACCACTTCAAATAATCCATGTTGCTCTAAAGTATCCGGATCACCCTGATTAATTTAAAACTGCTGTTTTATCAACGTTCAACATTTGAAAGGAAGCAGCTCTGTGTAATTGTTGTGGGGCAAATTGTGGCTAAAACAAAAGGACTCAGTGAAGATTTGCTTTTGCAATTTGTGTCTGCTTACAGCTCTGCAATGGAACTGGGAATGCCTGAATGTTCTCCACTTTTAGCCCCCATAGTACAAAAACATTATTTTCAAAAAATACAAGAAGTTCCAGACTATGGAAAATCTTAGAGAACTTGGTAGAAGGTAAAAGTGACACCTGCATAGACAAGAGTGATTATGTGAAAGGTGAAAACGAATCTGAGCCTCACCTCCAGAGCCATCTTGAAAGCAGCACAACCTCCAGGCATGCAGTCCAGTGGGCACTACAGGACACTGTGGACGCAGGCCAAGCAGAAAGGTTCTTCTCCGATTAGGCCTGCTTGGCATTTTAAAAATCTCATCTGGAAAAAGGAAAAAAAAAAACTCCAGGTTAGATGAAATGAACATTTTGCCCTTTTACCACAATGATGTCCCTTTCATTTTGGGTAAAAGGTGTTTGCTTTGTGGCCAATACCCAAGACGCAGTTTGAAAATGTTTTGCTTCTTATTTCTTAGTTGTTAATTCATTTAAAATATTTTCACTATATAATTTTTCAGTCATATATATTCTATCTTTTTTTATTTGAGCTCTTGGCCTTTTCTGAATATTTGAAAGATCCCGACAGCTTGCCACTGACTATATACTGTATGTGTGTGTTTATATGTAGGTATCCATCCCTCTATCCAGTTATCCCTCCACCACAAGAAAGAGCAGCACACTTGAACGGATGCCGCATGAATAATAAAGAATGTGATTTCTGATTGTATACTGTGAAGCAAACTGAAAAGCCAAGATGATGGCAAAAGCTGGGTAATTGCAGGTTTTTACCATTTAACAGCAAATTGTAGCTATTGGTAGAATTTGGGGGCTCTGTGCAGCATTTTAGTAAATTTCTTGAAAATTGTTTGAAAGCATATGAATGTAAAACACATAAATGGCAGCCAGTTTATATTGTGGCATCTCTTGACAGTTGGTTGAACTGTTGAATAATGCATGACGGTGTTTATTTGTAGTTGATCTAATTGCTGTACTCATTGTAAATGTTGATTAATATTCAGTACTTAGAAACACTACCATTTTATTGTTTACATTAAAAGTATTTCAAGAATTTAAGAGTGTAATTTCACTATTTATTCATATGGTTTGCAACTTTCATTTTGGACAAATGCATGCTCTCCAGCTGCATGCTATTTAACATCCATAGCAAAGCTGTTTGCATTGCACCTGTACTCAAGTTAAGAAGCACACACTGTAAATCTTTAGTTGGTAGGTTTTAGCAAGTAGTAAAACATTTCATGTACTTGCAAATTTCTGAATCGCATCAATCATAGCTCTCATCTTATTAGTAAAAGTCAAAGAATAAAAAAATAAAAATAAAAAAACTTGTTAGAAAATAACCACATATAAAAAAGGGCAGATCACATTCACAGACTGAAACTTCGGTCCAGTCATTTTCACAAGATAGTTTATGCTCAACCAAATTAGACAGAAAAACCTCTGTGAGCATCAATTGTCAAATCTTCTTCTCAAAGGAATTTGGTCAGAGACTTTAACTGGGTCATTTTAACACATGAATTTGCTTTGATATAAATCAGTAACCTTGTTTTTACACAACAATTGAGCCTTGTGGAAATATATATATAGTAAAATACTGCTATTTTTTGTGAAATTAAAGAAAAACTATTTTTTTGTTTGTTTAAGAACAAATAAAGTTAAAGGTATGGTGCCTTCAAATTGTTTCACCTTGATATGTAATTCGCATTGTTGCACAAGTTTGTGTCTGAGATGTAATGTGTACTTACTGCTACAAAAATGGGTGAACACTGTTGATAAAGCTCAAGAAAACCGTTTGCAAACAGAGTATTAAATAGCTCAATATCCCCCTGTTGCATGCTTTGCTCATATTTTTTCCTTTTTCAAAAAATAACATTTGGGCGAGCGTACTTCCTCATATAATACCAAACATGAAGGGGCCAGGCCTGTGCTGATAGGGAGAATTAGGTTTGTACCAGAGCTGTTTGAAGATGAGCTCAGGAAAGTGAAACTTTCACAGTGTTAAAAGTTAAAGCTGACTAACAGTATTACATGGTTTCACTGTAACAGGCAGTCAAAGGAAACATTGACAGACCATAAAAATCAAGCACACCTCCTGAGATGCATTGCTGTGAGCACGCTTTGTTCTTCACATTAGTAAAACTAGCAGTCCACTGCTAAAGCCTGCCCAGGTGTAAAGGGTGATTTATAAGTAAATGTGCAAAACAAAGATAACAGGCAAAAATATCAAGGGCCAATGCCAATATTTTTGCTGTGTAATGCTGTTTAAAATTTCAAATAGTTGTGTCTGAAAGGCCCAGGAGGCAATCTACTAAGCCTGGGTTCACAAATCATACTATCACATTGCATTATGGATATTTTCTTCACCATTTCTTAAAGATATCAGTCGCCCTTCATTTTAACATTTAAAGTTGCTTATCACAGCAATCGACAGATCACTTACTCTTCGAATGAGGCACAATGTGCCTTTGAAGTTCATTGCCCTGTACATTGTCTGTAACATCCTCCATACCAAGTACAGAGAGCACAAAGAATATTATAGTTATGCAAATATTCCTTTGACTTGTCCTTTTAAATGCCCTTATGCTTCATCAGGTCATGAAACCTTAATTAAATAGTACATTTACATCAGCATGTGTTTAAAAGGTCACTTTCTTTAACCAAGTACTCAAAATACATTTTTAATTTTTAATTTGTGCATTATTATCTCAAATTAATTACTCAGCGTTTTCCATGATATTCAATAATGCAACATGCAGTTTTGTAGTATTCTCTGATGCTAAATCAAATGTCTCATTCATTGCACACATCATGTTTTCACTCTCAAGGGTAATTTATTACATTATTTTACTGTTCAAGATCCTAAACATGTAATTTAATTCTGCTGTTAGAATCTTTTTCTTGTTTTTAACTGAGGTGACTCTGGCTCCACAAGCACAATCGCCATGGCTATATGCTGGCCTGGAAGACCCTCTAACAAAGGAATCTCCTTGGATGAAGTAACATTGTAGTATAATTGAGAATTGATTTCACTTTGCATGCCCATAATTTAATTGTTTCAGGATGGTGATTTGCTTTAGTTCCGTCCAGTATAATGAGATGTACACAAAGAGCGATTAGCATCGCCTGCTGTACAACCACCACCACTTACAAGCTCAGTGTATATTTTCTAATTACTTAAATTTAGTTGAGATGAAACTTTTGATGCCTGTTAGTAATGCAAACATGTTCATTGAGATGTCCAGCATGCAGTTTTTAATAGATTTGTGCACACTACTAGATTACGAACATAACCTTGTTTTATGTGTCCCCCGCAGTGCAAAAATATCTTTAGTAGAATGAATTATACAATGTTTCCACAAGATAACCTTATTTCCAGAGGAGGAAATGCTCAAAGTCCAACAATATGACAACAACTTGGACATTTATAGTCCTTTTCTGTCTTGTCTTTACTGAAAAATGGCCAGAGATGTAGATGATCAAATCTTTTGCGAACAATCAGCCAATCAAATAATCAAAGACTGTAGCTCTTTCTATAGAAAGCAGAAATAACTGTTTCAGAAAATATTTTAGTGAGGTACTGAAAACATTAAGACTCCCGCAGCATATTTGAGCAAGCACAATTCTCCAGTCCTTCCAGTTCCTGTTCTCATGCAGCACAGTTTCTTTTTAACCTGTTCATGCCGACTTCAGTGCCTGTCTGCATTTGTCTTTCCCCAGCCGTGCAAAGCTCCATGAAGAAAAATAAACTTTAATTGGTCATGCTTTCCAGTTGGGTAAAAAAAGAGAGTGTAAGCCTCTCAATTTTGATGAACAAGGATTATCCTGTTTGATTCTGGAACAAAAGACCAAAGTCTCGGCCCTTGGATTTCTTTCCAACTTATGTCTATCAAAGGAACGAATAAAGATGTTCATGCTGTTCTTTTTACACCTCATAATTAATAAGACAAGAAAAAGGATTTTCTGATTATTATAAATGGCCAGAATTTGTTGGCTGTACCACTCATAACTGCTACCTCAATATCCATTGATATTATTCATGTAGCACCTCTTAATTTGCATGTCACTGTGCTCTGCACATATATATAAATCATATGCATGCCCACAAGACATAGTTTATTTTTTATTCCATTTGTTGCAATTATAATTTAGACATTTGTGTCAACAAGCTTAAAGTTAGCAAGACATTTCCCCGTCTCATTTTATTCTCATCCCACATGAACAGTCAACAATCACTAGAACTAAATGAAATCACCAACAAACAATTTGCTGGGTTTAATGAGTTGGGACAGATGCATGCTCCACACGAGCCAGACCTGGGACAGTCCTGCCTGAAAAAGCAATTACATTGAGGGAATACGACCTTACTTCCAATGTCCCACACATTGCTCTGTCTGGATAAAGAGCTTTAATCAACTAAACCTCAAATATGAAGCAAAGCAAAGCTGGGTATCAGTACTTACAGCAACCATTTCTAAAATCACTAACTCCACTCTTTTGTCTGATAACAGTATAAAAATCTGGCTGCTGCTTGGAGTGTAATTCTTGTGCATTACTGTACAAGAATGGCCTTAATAATGTCATTGGGTTTGATTTAAAGTACTATTTCACACCTGCACAATGCAAACCTCGGCTTTTGGAATATATCTACAATGAATATTTTGCACAAGTTAAACAAAAATACATTACGGATAAGGCACTCAATATCAGGCGCTTCAATAAGTATTAAGAAATGCATACTTTCTTTAAATTTTTTCTTACTTTCCATCATGAACATTTCCTCACATGGCTCCAAACACCAAAGGAAACCTCCTTTCTACATCTGATTGTATGACCTTATTACTAATCCTCTACTCCCTGTTTCACTGTAGTATAAAAAGAACATGATATACAACAGTGACACATTTATTTTTGTCACTGGCTACTAGGCTAGACAAAGAGTCAATCTTTGCCACCATGCAAACTGAAAATGTTGGCAAGCTAATTAAAACTATTTCTTTGGAGAACTTCAGCAAGGAGTAGCATCACCAAGTCTCCATCACATCCATTAGATGTTGTCTACATCCCACTATTTGCTAAATCGCACTGGAACCAGTTGAAACAAAGATTGAGTTTTTTGATAAGCAAAACCCCAAGTAGGTTAAAACAAAGCATCACTCCACAGTAAGAACCATAGAGGATCTGTGATACTGTGGGCCCTTGGAAACTTGTAAGAATGCATGGCATCGGGAACTCTTTAAAATACCAAGAAAAAAATATAGTGGCTTAAACAAGAAATGTGAAAATGGGTATTAATCAATAGATTGCCAAAAATATATTTCCAAATCAACATATAAGTAGTATAAAGGACACAAACTTAAACTTTTTCCTACAGAGAACCTGTGAAGTGAGCTATTTTTTGGCTCATCTACATGAATGTAGAGGCAGATCCATAAAGTCACGGTGTCATATATTACTTTATTTCAAATTCAATATAAAACATAATTGGCTGTATGAGGACTGAGATCCTTCTGTGACTATTTAATTATTCAGACACAGTCATGGTAGCCAAGTTAGTATTTAAAGATGAAAAAATATATACTGCTTCTTGTTCAATGCTGCATAATATTTTGCATTTGTCCTGAGGAATCCTATGCAAGGTATTTTATATAGAGGTGTTCTAATGCACATTATTGGATCAGTGTTTGTTGAAAAAAACAACAAGCAACACCCTTGATGATCTTGTGGTAAAAATGATGATAGTGTTTGGCCATATCGTCAAACAGTTGACAAATACCCACAAAAAAAAGAAAAAAGAAAACTGGCAGAAATAGCAAATCTAAAGAGGAAAAAGCACAAAGTGAGGAAAGCCAGGAAAAAGAGCTTGTAAGGATGAAGGATAAAGTGTGAAATAGGAGAGGAGAACAGCTCATCATGGATTGATTCTCACACTCTTTGTGGGCTTGTCCCTCCTGTCTTCTTCCAGATGAATAGTAATTGCCCCACCGCCTTTAATCATGCGTTGAATTGGTGGAAAAAAGAAAAGAAAAAAGGAAAACGCTTCTTCAGCGATTGAGAATCAATTGCTCAAAGAGTCAACCTATTGCTACTTCGCTTTATCCCCCATCAGACAAACAAACGCTCTTAGAGGCCAATGCACACCCACCTTCACTAAGGCTCTCCATGACAGAAACATGCACAAAGTAGCGTGAGCACCCATGTCAGAACAAATGACAGAAGCACTAATTACAGTGATGGCTAGGTGAAAGAGAAGACAAAATCTGAGGCAGAGAGGCGAGGGCAGGAGAAAAATGGAGGTGCTGAACGGTGATCGCAGACTCTCATCTTGCCCTGTGTGTCAGATGTGGCAGCAGACTGAGAGGGGGGATAATTGTTTCGTCAGGAGCGTGATTGCCATCACATTCCTTCCTCCCTGTGAACAAAGCACATGCACCTTTTACCACCTGCCACTCATTTAACTTGGTTACACTGCGAGTAGCTATATCCCAAACTTTTTCCTTCTCATCAATACACAAAAGAAAGAAAGAATGAAAAAATAAGTAAGCCGCAACCACAAGAGAATTCACTTTAGCAATGTTTTACATTCAGTGTATAAAAGACACTTCCTGTCATTTACTGACATTAATTTACACTAAAACTATTCTGTATCATGTCAGCTAGTACAATCAAAATGACTTCTGTATGCCAAATGACAGAATAATGTGAAATTATTTAGGTAATTAGAGAACGTTTTCAAGCATTTCCTAAAGTTAAAATATCAACAAGTAAAATAAATAAAAACAAATAAAAAATAAAAACGCTGTACATTTTGTCGAAGTATAATGGTAGCCTTCCTGACCGAGTTGGAGTAGCATTTTCTTAGTTTTCAAGATAAATCTTTATATAAATTTTTATTAGCATCAATGACTTATTTGGACGTGGAAACAAGAGCATCCATTGTTGCAATAATTCAAAAAACCAATAACACCAGTTAACATTGTCATGCAAATTTTGAGCAAACTTTTAAAATGTCCCAAAAAAGAAAATAGCTGTTTGTATCCACTTATGTAAAGCGGTCACACAATGAATACTTTCATTAGATGACAGACGCCTGTAAAAGCAAGATGTAGACAGATCTAGAAATATTTCCAAGTTTTGTGCATCTAGTAAGGTATAAACCCACCAGTGGATGAGAGTGTCCCACCCAGAAGTTGCGCTGGACTCTTTGGTTCTTCATATTTTTGACAAATCCATCATATTCTATGTTTACATGTCATATTTTAAAATGAAAATTATGTTTCATGCACAAACCATCAAGTGCATGGGGAAAGTTTGCTATTTCAGAACTTATTCCATTATTTCCATCTCCCCTTACTCTTTTTCGGACAAGCTAAAAACCACTTAAAGCAAATGTAAAAACTTTTTTTTTGCAAAATTAAGGTCATTTTTTTTTCTTTCAAATTTTGCCATTTCCATCAAACTTTCCTAATGAGATCCTTGAAAATGTGCATAAAAAACAACTAGAAGGAAATGTGGCTTATGTCCAAACCTATTCTTTGAACATAAATGACAGTTCATGTTCATTTGGACATCTGGGAAGTAGTACATTTCCCTATTGCAGCCATTACAATTGTGATTGTGAATAGATCAACACTGAAGTGGTTTGTACCACTTTTGGGTCTATAGCCAGTTTTGAATAACATTTTTGAGGAAAGCTATTTCTAATTAGGTAGAAAAATATGTACCTTTTGAATACTCAAAGTTACTCTCAAGAGTCCCTAATATATTTTTTTAGTAATTAAACTAAATGTTTTTTTTAAAAAAAATCACTCTTGACTGTTCATGTGTTAAATTAGACTGGAGGACAAAAAAGTAGTTGATTTGAATTCCAAAACAATTGGAATATAGAGTTTTAGACAAACTACATGCCAGTCATTTAGTGAAAGAACATTCATTTCAGTCATTGGAGATTTGGGACTTGTCTTGAGGGCAAAATGACCTCAATGATGAGAGTTGTGAACAACTCTCATCCATACTGGATGAGCTTTTCTGGTTGTACAGCTTTAATAGGTACAATATACTTCATGGCCCCTGATTGATTGTGCAGCTTGTGTCCTTAATGTGAATCTTTCCAATGCAATTTAAACAAAAAGTAGCATAAAGTCAATGTTCAACCCTCCCATTCCTTGGCCTTTAAAGGTCACTTTCAGAGTGATGGGAGATTGTTTTCATTTGTGTAGTGTGCCAACACCATAAAGTAATTTTTTTCCCCAAGTGCTTTAACTTTCACAAGTTATTTTCTGCTTGTATCATTTTGTTGTAAGTATGTAACAGGTGGGGAGGTGGAGGATTATCTTTGAAGGCAACCATGCTGCTTTGGTGAGGCATCTGAAAAGTGATTTTTACCTTAAAAGTCTCCCAATGTAAAACATACTTGTTCAAAGACGATGGATCAGTTTAAAACGTAGCAATGAGTAGCTTGATCTTCTCTGAACAGAGATTAATCTGTTGCATTATGGGGTTATTAAAATCTTTCATTTTATGCACTTGTTAGATTTAATTACCCCTCTAATTGCAGACCAACCCACAGTTTCATCCCCGTATCGTGGAGGTAGAGTGTTAAAATGATGGAATCGAAGGGAGATGGCTTTACAGCCGGGTCTCGGTGGTGGTTAATGTGGCAGGTCAGTCAATTCATTTAAACAACATTAGTCTCTGTTGTCGATTTGGGGTGTCAGCACCTCTGCCAGGCTCTCGCCATTCTGCTACCTGTGGTGCAGAAAGGATCTAATGCAGGAAACAAAGGTTCCAGTTTGACCAAATAGAGACTGATGGACAAGGTGCGACACCTGAGGCCTGGCCACTTAACAGGCTCTAATGGTTGCACCAGATTACCTGTCCAAGGCAACCCATTGCCATCCCAAATCACCAAGCTTAAATTGATAGCACCAGGATTGCCACAGCAAAACAGATCACTTCAACCCAGAGATCTGATGACATCCCTGCTGCATTAGAAATGCCACTTTCACACCTGGGCGTTTCAAATTGTATTTGGGCATGGTTAATATTCCACTTCTGTGATATCTGGGAGCTCTGTGTGTGGGTGCTATGTGTGACATTATTCAATATTAAGAATGGAATATTAGAATATGTCACTCATCTCAAGTGTATTTTGCTACAAGGAATGGCAGCAGGTCATAAATCTCAAGACAGAAAATCATTAATTTATCACATCTCAGACATTAAATAAGAGTGTGATCTCTGCGCTCTGCACAAAGTTAGAAACATGACAAAAGCAGCAAGAAAAGAAAGAAAGATTACATTTTGTTTCATTACAACTACCACTTGAATGTGTTATTGGGAGAAAATAATTAAGTAGAGGGAAAACTGTGCATGGTTTTCTACATATTTCACAAAGATTTGTATTGTGTGGTTTGCATTGTGTCTAACTTTAATCCCACTGGATAAAACTAAATTAAACTTTCACCCTAACTCCCACTGAGAAAAACAGTGGAAGTCAAACATAGAATATACAGTCAAGAGATTACAAGTTTTGACTCAAGAAGGCTCAGTACACATGTCCGCCGGACTTTTCAAATTCTTATTTATCATTTTTCCTTAACTTCACTATTATGCACTACATTATAGTGGTCTATCTAATACAATCCTAATAAAAGACATTGAAGTTTGGGGTTGTAAGATGACAAAAGGTGAAAAAGTTAAACAGTTTTAAAAAATTTTCAGGGCACTGAGTGCAATATTAAACAGGAAGTTAAAAACATTTATTTCACTAATTAATAATGTTCTGAGTTACGAATATAGTGATACAGTGTATCAATTGAGAAATGTACTTTTAAAAATTCTGAGCTGTACAGTATTGCTTAGTTTCCCTAAGGATAGAATATCAAAAAACTCAAATTTTCTTTCCTTCCTCCAACAGAGCACAGACCTGTAATATTTTATGAGAAATGCTTTGGGCATCCATAAGAGGAGGAGAAATTACTATGGCCAGTGACATTTAATGAACAGAAATCATTCTTTCAAAAGAACTTGAACCGTAATAGCCAGGCTACAGAAAGTTCTGGACTTTTTTCTCTTTAATGACTTATTTGACAGCTAACATCTACCAAAGTCTGATTTGCCTCACCACCTCAGGGCTGAAACTAAGGAAATCCAGAGGTACTCAACAGCATGTCAAAACACCCAGTTAGGAAACAGCTAATTTAACATGAATAGTTACCTCCGAGCTCTTCGATTCAGGGTAGGAACTTGCAAGAATTATTATAAGACTAAATTGTTGTCTCAGTGGGGATCAATCAAACTTCACATTCATTTCTTAGATCTTATCATTGTTTTATAAGAAGTTTAAAAATTAGCCAGGCAGATGGTGACAAAACAGCAACAGGTGTTGCCTGCAACTAAATAAATAACACTTTATTTGGTAATAAATGCAAATATTTGTCCTGTGTAGTTATTCTATCTTATAAAAGTCAACAGACTAGCAAGCAAAAGCTAATTTGGGGTAACATTTTTAGCCAACACGTGAATAACAACAAAAAATCCCAAACACATGAAACATAATGCAATGCTCAGCTCAACAACAGGGTGCTAGTTTGCATGTCAGTGTTTGGTAGGGTGAGAGCTTTAATTACACTTCAGGCAGTTTGCAGCATGGAGCCTAATAAACTGGAGTGTCAATCTCAAACTCATTTATGGGCAATATGCCGTATCTCTGATTACGTTAATCAATGATACTGAGCCTCAGTGGAAACACGGTAGTGTGATGGATTCTCCTCCCAACATGAGGAAGTTAGAATTATTTGTTATGGAGGTAAATCTGATCAGAGGGCGAGAGTGATTAGCACTTTGCTTAGTCTATGACAAGTTGCACTTGAGCAAGGTACATATGGAGGTGTTGGAAAAATATCAGCCAATTAACTTTTCAGGGTTTCATTTGTATTTTAGATACAGAAAACCTTTTGAAGAAAACATCCAATAATCCAAGGAAATCAACGTCAAAAATGAAATCGATTTGCAATTTAACTGTAAACATATCCATCAAACAGAACATTCACATCTAAAATACCAATTAACATGACTACCATTGAGTACTATAATATTTACATAGCATCAAAGGTATTAGACATGATGCATGTTTATTGTTGACGAATTACAAATTTATGCAAAAGTCACAAATGTTTTTATAATTGAATGCATGAAGATACATTTTCCAACACACACAGACTCCAGTATGACGAATGTCACTTTTAAATTAGGTGACATAATTTACAGTTATTGCAAATTATGTACATTGTACACTGTACATTTATGTACAGATACATATCAATAAATTAGACCATTATATCTTTGAAAGGCTTGGTCCATCAAACACAGAGTGAAATATTTCAAGCCTCTAATTTCACACTCTCCCAGTTCCTATTTTTGAAGAAGTAATGTGAAAACAAAATAAAAATCTCAAAGAAGGTAAAGTACGTACAAATGAGAAAGAGAACTTTTACACGTAAACAGGACAATTTGTCATACTTTTAGTAGTAGCGTATGAAATCTTTTAAAAAACATATATACAAAAAAGGAAAGCCAAATTAATTTGAATAAGTTATCTCTGAGATCCTTGTAAAGATACAGAAAGACTCACCATCTGCAGTTCTCTTCTGATGGGTTTATACATCCTGTATAGCAACAGTAAGACTCTATGCAGGTGAGAGTTGGTGAATTTTGATTACCGCTCTATTATCCTACACATCACTGTCAATCATCCCCTTCCTTTTCTCTCTATTTTCCAGCCATTATCTTTTTCCTTCAACTCCATGAATCCATTATTCATTCTGTTCAGGAGTAACAGTCTTGATTTCTAAATCCCACATTTTCTACAGCATCTTCACCTGAACAGATGACAGATTGGTGTTTTTTTCTTAACAGTCAAAGGATTTTAGTTTACCATACCGCTATGAGACATATATTCATTTGTCTTGCAGTCATGTATCTCCTATACTTGGCTGACACACTGCCACATCTGCGTCTCAAAAAGGAAGTGCAACTTAACAGACTGTAGGTGTGGGAGTGCTGCTGCCCACACACACAGTCTGGTTTCAGGTTCAAGATGGTGCCAGTTAAACATCAGCTGGTGGAGCCCTCACTGCAACCTTAGCAGCCTGCTATAAGCCAGGCCAGATGGCAGCATCCACCAGGGAGCACATGGCACCTTATGACAGGGCCCTCCAAACGTCAGCGTTTTCTCTGAATTATGGGAAATATTGAGAACTCTCTTCTAAAATTAACACAGCTCTTAATGACATCAAGTGTCTTTGGAAGCTGTGGCTGTTGCTGCTGGCATTCTGAGATGTCATTGTCACATATTTTTGCCATCTCTATTGCATTCTGGGGCTTTATCAGTGACACGCAGGCCTCATCTGTGCTGCTGTGAGGGCACAGTGTGATCCTATCAAAGGGCATGTTAACTGCTGCGTTAAGCCTTAATGAAGAATAGATTATGACATTACTATGCAAAGCACATACCGTCCCAACGCCGAGGGGAAACCCGTAAAAGCCCGATAAGGGCTTTTTCTGCTGATCTCACACAAACAGTGTCAGTCCTCAGGGGGTTGTTTGGGCCTGGCTCAATGTTTACAATGCCATTGATCACACTCAGACATGTTTGATTTGCTGACTGGGTATCACAAACACTTACAAGCACATAAGAAGGTGATCATGCACATACAGTATACACTAACACACTTGAGTACAAGCATATTCCACTGGTATAAAGCAACCCTTCTTGACCTTAGAGCCTTCAGTCTGCACCTCCTCAACACTTGGACAAGCAGAGTTAAGGTCAAAGCTACAGTTTGTACTTTAATTAACCCTTCAAGTCTCCTTGACTTTCTCTCCAAACCCATCAATGGTGGACTCATTTCCTTGAACTTTATCTTCATTTATTGAAACCCAATGCCATCATAGCATCCTGAAACTTTCTTACATTAGCCCTCTTGAAATTGTTAACAATTAGGTTAATAGGACACAAATCATATTTTAACACTTGAAAACCTAACAATCTTCAAAGTATGAGATACAAAAAAGGTCAGCTTTGTAAACATTTTCAATTCAAATAAAATAATTTTGTACAAAAAGCACAGTTTGATCATTTTACTGGCAATTTTCTACAAAACTCACTGTACTTTTTTTCTACATTTTTTACTACATACAAGAGAACAGTTGCTTATGTCCTTATAAAAAAATCTTTAAAATTATAACTGTCCTTTGAACATAAAGCTATTCACATATATAGCAAACTTGGTCCTTGTGTGTTATTTGCTTTGTTGGCAACGAAGACCAAGCAAAACGCAAACCAATAGAAATGATAGCAATTTCCTTTT
The DNA here is from genome assembly GCF_001444195.1 of Xiphophorus couchianus. Lineage (NCBI taxonomy): Eukaryota > Metazoa > Chordata > Actinopteri > Cyprinodontiformes > Poeciliidae > Xiphophorus > Xiphophorus couchianus. Next base: position 4,171,041 of record NC_040244.1, on the reverse strand, counting down.
CACAAAGTCCATCATCTTGCCAGTTTCCCATGTTTTTTCTGCTTTAAAACACACAGTGCTTTTTCAAAGGGGTTTCAATTTGACTGGTTGAGTTCATAAACACAGGTACACATTCTGTCAGTGATCAAGGACACACATCAAAAGCTGTCCATCACTCACTAATGATAGGACATTAGTCAGAAGGTACGCCATCTTGGTGAGAGATAATACAGAGATGGAGAGATAGTCTAAGACAGTGAGTGTGTAAAGGGGGCATGATATATGAGATGGTGTCGACTGTCGTACCTTTCATCATCTCTTCCATAAAGTCTGGCCAGTCATAAAATGAGGACATTAAAATCCTACAGCAAATACAACCATCAACCTGCACAGCTAGCTGCCGGACAGGTAACATGACTATGAAGATGGCTGCAGTTCTGACTGGTCCTGAATGAAGGACGACTTCTTAAAACTGGTTTAGTTTAGGAGGCAGCAGATTACTGGTTGGTCAAGGTTAGTATAAGATTCTCAATCAATCAATATCCCAGATTTAGAGTAAACAAAAGTGATGTGGTTGTATTCCAACTTCTCAAGGTAACCCAAATGTACGATCGGTAGTGACAAAGAAATCCTATGAAGGTTTCTTAAATTTCTTTAATCATCAGAACACCCAAAAAATTTGTTTTGCTGAAAGCAGCTATTGACCTCAGTTACAGAAGAAATAAGGAACATACCTTACCATATGGCAAATATATATATATAGAATAGAATAGAATAGAATAGAATAGAATAGAATAGAATAGAAGTATTTTATTCATCCCAGCAGGGAAATTATATATATATATCAGGTAATAAAAAAGAAATTCAGCTTTTTCCTAGTCAATAACAATTTCCATTTTCTTCTTTTTTTTAAGCTGTGACCAAGCTGATTTAAACTGAAATTAAGAAATTATAAGATTACTCATATTCATTCAAAGTATATGTCTTGAGAACTTCTTAGAACTGTATTTAAATTCGACATTTTTGGGCCAAACTGAAGATTTAAACTGAATTTAATGAACAGGACAACAATGAAATCCTTCAGTATCTGATATGCTAATCATTAATTAGGGCTGATCAAATGAAATAGATTTGGCATATTTAAATCTTTGCCAAACTGAGTGTTGTATTTCTAACTAAAAGAAGACACAGTCTTAATAGAAATTTCAATATTTGAAAGGGGGGGCAGCAGAGGGTTATCGTAAAGTAAGTATTTTTAATGTGTGTGGCAAAAGGGATTTTCAGACAATATAAACCCACAGATGCCTATCAATGCCCCTGCCATAACTCTCCACACACCCATTGCAACCTGCTACTCTTCCTGTTTTAGTTTACTGCATTGCACCAGAAGTGGTTAGCACATAAGCACCAGGAGACAAAGGAAAAAAACAGAAAAAAAGCAGGAAAATCGTCAGAGCTTCAGAGGGAGAGGGCAAAAATTAGAAAGCAAAACATTCACTGGCAGTCTACATCCAGAGACTCTTTCCTTTTCCATTGATTCTTCAGACATTTTTTAATACACCCTCATCAATAGCACTGGTGGTCTGACAAATGCATTTTTCAAACACTTGGCAGTCAATAGTCATTTAGTCTGTATGTCTGTCCCTCGAGTAAATGGCCTCGATCAATTGAGGTGATGAAAATTCAGATAAATCAGAAGCAGGAATGAAGCGGAGCTCTTTTCAGTATCCAGTGCAGCTAAATGCAAGCAGTCGTGTGAAAAGCCAATACATGGCTACCCCCATGTTTGTTAATGGGAGCTCACTTAAAGGTGTGAGTTTAGGAGATCGAGCTAGCTGGTGTGTAGCACAACCTGGACTGCACACTACAGACTTCCAGCTTCTCCAAGAGGAAAAAGAGGGTGGAGCGAGGGTGGAATCAGCTATTATAAACTAAGGTTGGTAAACTGATGTTGCAGTGTTACAGGTGCAGAGCTGTAACACAAAAAATTCAAACAGCATATCAAGTGTCCCATTTTAATCTGAACCACTGCTACACAGTCTTAAAAGATACTTATCTACCTACTCTCACCATCCAGAATAACAATATATTGTGTTTCACTTCCAGTTCCTATAAACCACGCTTTTGCAGGATTCAAGAACTACAACCTCCCATAGGAGTTGCTGGTCATCTAGTACACCACCATAATTTAGTTCGACTTGCCTTGTACACATGGATTACTTTGCACTTTTGCTCATTTACAAAACATGACAGCTAGAGTACACTGAACAATCAGGTCAGCAGAGAGGATCATCCCTTTACCCAGGAAATGTAGAGGTCTCGGGTTAAGAAAAAGGCAGTTGGTATCTCTGCAGACCCCACATATCCTGGACACAAACTGTTTAGACTTTCACCTTCAGGTTGGTGCTGCAAGCTATCACACTGTTGAACACCTACGTGTCTTAGAGTGCCTAGATCATTCTCATGCATTTTTGAACTAATTAAGCCTCATATTTGTATTTTAAAAACACTGTATTTACAGGAAAAAAAACTTTTTTGTACAAAATTCTATCATTTTATATTTAAAAATGTCAGTACCAAAGGTAAATTCCTTGTTTATGAGCACAAATATGGCCAATAAAGCTGATTCTATTTCAAATAAAGAATTCCTCGTTATAATATGTGCTAGCAACAATAAAACTCCAATTGTCATCCTAGAGCACATTCAAAAGCTGGGTTTCATTCTTATTTCAATTTTTTTCAACCTCATTTAGTACTGAACACACAACTTTAAAGTAACAGAAAATTAAGAAAACATTTTGCATTTAAAGCTTCTGAGAATTGTGTTGATGTCCCTTTCAAGCTACCTTACATCTGTGATACAGATGTAATTAAGTTTGTGTAAAAACTATGCATCAATAAATTTGGTATTTAACGGGCAAGTTTATCAGAATTAACCTGAGCAAATGAAGTGTGCCAGAACTAAGAAAAAACTATTAATCTGTCCAAAATGCTGTCGATATGAAGAAAACACTGCTATTTATACCAGACATAATTAGATCTACAGCGCCGTTGTCCCTTTTTGCCTATCTAAATTTTAAAGTGTTAGTCTCACGTTGCCACTATTGCCTGTTAAGATGTGACTCCGCCGGTAAATTGCATTTTTCCTCTCCCTCAACTAATTGTGGAAGATCTATTTTTATAGCTCTAATTCTTGAAATGTGATAATGTCAGTTAGTGTTACTCAGAAAGACAACCATGAACTCACAAACAAGGGAATTTGGAAGTAACAAAAAAAATATCTGCTAAACTATAAGCCCAACGTAATATTAAACCTACTGATATTTTCTAAAAAAATTTACCCAAATGGAGCATTTTAAACCCCATAGATTTCTTATGAGAAAATAAAAGGTGTCATTAAATACATTTGGATGATTTTGTCAATAATATGTTGCTGTATCGCATTATGCTTAATATTAATCTTTGTCTATTGTGTTTTAGTGCTTTTGTAGTCATCCATCTAACATATAGCAGCTAATAAATTAAGATGAAATAAAAAGATAAATGTGATTTTACACAGTTAGATTGTTGCAAGCAGACATTTAAAATGTAAAATGGAGAAACGTTCACAAGAAACAAAATAAAAACGGAACTTTTTGAAAACGGCATTTAAGCTAACAGAATGTTTAAAAGTTGGCAAGAAATTTAAAAAAATTAATTATACCACTGTTTTTGTTGATTACGTTCAAAATTTTTGATGCAAATGGTTCCAGTAGGTCGATTAGAATGTTACACAATTCCAGAGCATCCACGGTCTGGAATATACAGTAAGTCCTTTATTGTAAAGCTCCTGTGTCATCTATACCTAAATCATCATCATGGGATTTATCATGAGAACATGCAAAGCAAAATGTTTTCTCCTGGAAGAATTCATGTGTCAGAAGGACATTGTGAACAGCAGCTCTGTCTTGTTGAAAGAGCAAGTCATCACCAGAAAGAAGAGCCGCAATCAAGAAAGATGCTTGCGGTCACAGTTTGACAGCAAGTTTGGGGTGTAGGAAAGACATGGCTTTTGAGGTCCATCTCTCCCACATGTCATATTAAATGCCTTAAATTGGGACAAGGAAATGGCTGTGTGTTTATGGACATCCCAGTGGATTGTCTAGTTCAGTGCAACTGAAAATAATTTGATACAGCAATTAATCATTTTGTTCTACAACCCTCAGTATGTTTAAACAAATTTAAATGATTTCTTTTGTACCCATCCAATCAGCAAAGCCACATTTCAAGAGGCTTAGCTTGTGCAACTCAAGAATCCTGCTATGTTTAAAGACAGAAAGCCTTTCGCTTTTGAGTTCAGCAGGTCATGACAGCGACCCTCACATTTCAATTACACAAAAGCAAGATTTATGAACAGGTTTTCCCTTTTTATGGCTAAGTGTCTTTTGAACGGCTGATGAACAGCCGATCGGGATTTAAAAGCAGTTTTCCATATTTTGTCCTGTTTTATTGTCTGTCCCTCTTCTTTTTATTTTGAAGTTCTACTTTTTACAGTTTGGTTATAATATACAGCACAAAATGTGATTCTTGTAGTTTGATGCATTTTATTATCATCTCAAAAAGGTAATCCAATATATTAAATCCATCTGCTCCTAGTTTCACTGTTGATTTGTTTTGATGACCAGAACTAGCAGCATAACCATCACCAGGTCAGCCCTGAGGTTGTGAAGATAACTCCCACTGGCTCCAAATCAAATTATGATCAGTTGACCCATTATTAAGTTGAATAAGTAATGTCCCTGTGGGATTAATATGTTATTTTGATTGGAATAAGGAACCAGAATACCCTGAAGAATATAAAGTAACACAGACCACAAAGAAGGATACATGATTGGATATTTGTTTTTCTAACACAAAACTACAACATTTTACATTGTATTCTTGTGGACGAACCTTTAAATAACTTCCCTCCCCATTAAAAAGAAAAAAAAAAACAGGATTATTACTGAATATTTTGAAGGTCTTGGTTTTATTGCTTATCTTGAGAGAACAGGATGGTACTGGAACTGCATTTAACTGGGCTAACTTGTATTTATTTATCACATGTTCAGTTTTCATTCAGGCTCATCCTAGCTCTCCATTCTGTCACCATTTTTAACTTAGACTGCAGGACAGTAAGAACCCATGGAGACCTAATTACAGCCTGGACCAAGACTTCTGCTTTTTGCTAATGGACCACCAGAGCATATCCCCTGGGCAAAATCTTCCTTCCAGTTAATTGCGATTATTCTAGATTGACAGAGGAGGGCTTGAAGTTCACTTGACCTGAAGGAACTTGGGGTGTGAAAAGTGGAAATGCCCCATAGAACCATGAAGCCCTGACTCCCCGACTGCCCCTTCTCTACCTCTTTTGTCTAGCTCATACCAATAAACAGTGAGGAAAGTGAATAATGAGATGCTGACCCTGGTCCAAATTAACCGTGCTTCCCAGGGCAATTCTCATCCATGCTCTTGCCTAATAAATTTGGTTACTTGCAGATGACTACAGTGAAATTTGTAGAGTCTGACTGTGAATATGAATGAAGATGGAAAAGATATTGATGAGTCAAAGAAAAAGTGCAGTGGTGTTGATCTGAAATTAAATTAAGGAGAACAAGTTATTTATCAACAGGATATATTCTAAGCTTACCAATGCAATGTCTAAAATACAATTTTTGTAAAGAAACCCTTAGTCTAGAATTACACATCAAAATCACTACATCAAAGATACCAGAGGCGGTTTAGGATAAATTGCACATGTGCGTCTGCCTTCCAGCTCCCAGCGAGAGTGATGTCACTCAAATGGTTTAATGGAGCCCTAATGAACCCCAAACCTCCTGTCAGTGCATTTAAACTGCATTATTGCCCAATGACCTCTGGCCTCTCAATAGAGTGAGGCGGAAAGTACCCATGTCTATAGAGTTCCAGTGTATGGACTGACACATTGTACTGTGTCAGTCTCACAGAATGGGACCAGAAAAGTGGATTCCATGTTCTGTGTCTTGCATATCTAATCATTTTCATAGTTAAATATGTTTTTTTTTTTTTTACTTACACATGTTCAATCTACTAGATAAAAATATACACTCAACACAATGGTTTACAACAATCAAAGTATGATAATTATGTATTATTTTAAGGTTTTCTGAAATAAATCAGCCACTTGTATCAGCAGAGGTCTATTAAAGCATGTGGGACACCAGGCCTTGTATGAGCCATTCAGATCCTTCAAGTAATCTGAAAATACCCCAAATAAGCAAAGAAAATCTCATGGCAAGAGCATTGACAGTTTTAAAAGCAAACTTAAGATACATATTTTTCTTTGGTTTTAGCTGAATCTTAATAATTAATATTACTTATTCTTGTTTTTGTTTTATGTTAATTTATACTTTGATGTTTGTAAAACTCTTAGCTTTATATTGATTTAATCAATTCATTCATTTAAGGGAGTTTGACACAAACTCAAAATATTTTTGGCGCATTAAACTACAGGATCATAAAAAAACATTCACACTTTGAAAGTTTAGGACTCCACTGTTGTGAGATAAGAGGATGTCATGGCTAATTCCAAGATTTCAACAACGATCTTTTGAAGACCTTTGGTGAAAGCAGTTAAATGTGTGGAAAAGGTCACATCTAAGGGGTTCATAAACACTATAATTGTAACAAGATAAAATACAAGGATAATGAACAATTTTGCAAGACAGTGTACATAAAGTATATGTTAATGACTAATACATTCCCAAACCCAGCCCTGACTGCTGGACTGCCCTTCACAATTGAGTTACTGCTCTCTACAACATCTTGATTTGTAGCTGAAGGGAATTTCCAGAGTCAAGTAGAAAGTGGTAAAAGATGACCCCCAGGTAGTTGAGTAGTAAAACAAGGAAGGAAATGTCAAATAAGAAACTAAACCCAAGAAACTGAACATTTACTCAGTTTTCTCACACAGTTTATGTTTTATTCCTTCTTTCTCATTTGCAAGTGTCTCCATAGAGGAATTCAACTCTTGATTTCAAATTCTGTGTATTCAAAGATGGCATACTGCCTTGACAGATTTCCTCATTGGAGCTCAAAAGCACTCCATCAGGGGAAATCCTGTCTCTGCATTACTCACTGTTAACAAATGGTGTTCCTGGGATTTCACCGTGGTATGAGAAAAATTGGTGAGGAGGGATGAGGAATGGAAGGCAGAGTTCAACTAATTACTTGATGATGGAATTTTAGTGTCTCCTTCATTATAAAGCAGCTTCTAAGTGTTATTGATCTTAGGAGGAGTGTCTCGGAGCGATGTGGTATTAGAGGGCCCCACTACTCTGAGGGCCATGCATTATTCAACAGGCATTCTGGAAGGAATCCTCGCCAGGGCCTGCCAATTCCTTTCAGGTGGCCAGGGAGTTGCTGTAACTCTCGTCTCACCCCTACCTACCATATCATGCACTCACCAGCGCATTCATTCTTCTTGTGAAAGCTTTAATGCATGATATGTGATGTGCACACGCAGAAAGAAAAACTACAAAAACTCTCAGACCAAAAGCCAGATTAACCCTGCTATCTCCTATTCCCAATAGACAGATCGGTTATCCATACCAAGATATACCAGGATTTTAAAGTTACACTTTAAAAACTTCCAAAATTTACTATGATAAGGTTTAGTCCTTTTAACGTACTAAGGAAAGTGCTGGAGAACCAATAAAGAAGGATACTCATTCTCCTTCCAGAAGAGAAACAGCTCTGTCCAGAAATATCATGGACCACAAAAAAACCTAAGAAAAGAAAAGTCTTGCTATGGAAAGCAAAGGAGCGCTATCCCGTTTCTATCTATAAGAGGCATGTCCCATAAATGCATAAACAATAACATGAAAAAAAACAATTCCAAGTATGAAACGAAAATCTTTTGTGATATTCTTACATACCGACAGAATCAGTTGAGCACAAAGTAAATTCTGAATTTCAAACCTTGAAACTGGATACTTGCTTCCTCACTTTTTAAAGACTAATATACAACAAGTATCGAGCCAAATTTTGGGGACGCTGTTTTTGTAGATAAGTGTCATGGAGTATTTTTTGCCTTAGGAAAAAACACTCCATGATGATCACACTGAAGTTATTATGAAAAGGGTTCCTCCTTTGAATAAAAAAACTCCTCCAGTTCCTCCGGGTCTCAGTTATCTAAATAATCTCAGGCAGAAACAGGTGGATCTCCAATAGAAACCTGTTAGTGTCTTCATGATTTACTGTTTCAATAACATTTCCCCTTTCAATGATCCAAGCAGTGTTTGCTAAATAGGAATTATGTCTGTGTTAGTCAGTAAATTAATAACTTTTAGTGACTGAATTTGTTTTGGGCAAACTAGTTAGTGACTTTATGCACCATTTTTATTTCCATTATATTAAATTAGAAAATTTGTTTTTAAACATACAATTTTGCACGCAAACTTTCAAGACATAAAATCCCTGTTTGAATTAACTATTTGTTCTACTACTTTGGTATGTTTGCGTTATTCTGTAAGGAGCAGAACAACAAAAGGTTTAATATTCTGTGCAATAACCACTTGCAGGACCCTCTGGTTGCTGTGGTCCTAGCAGGTCTATGGAGTTCCTGGTTTCTGGGTGGCATGCAGGTCCCTGGGTTCTGAGTGGCATGCAGTGACAACCCTTCCACCTGAGGAAGGGTTGCTATCAAAGAATGGAGAGGAACCACTTTTGGTTCCTCTCCATTCTTGGTGGGGATCTCCAGGAGTTCTTAGCTGCAATCTCAGGCCTGGGGCCATTTGCTTATTCCCAGCAGGGGATTCATGCTGCTACCTTAGCCCATCCCCTCCACCTCAACCGGTGGAGCCCCCATATAACCTTGGGGCTGTAGTAGTGTTGGAGAGGGATCTCCCCCTTATGGATCTCATGGCTGCTGCAAATTGTCCATACCAGCTCAGTGGGTTGGGAGCTTGGGGAAGTTTCTCCTCCTTGGTATTTAGAGGTTTTGTTGCTGGGGGCTTGTGTGGGTCCCTGGCCACCAAGACAACCGGTTTCCAAGTTTGACCCACACTGGGGGCTGGATTATAAGATTGGTTATGAGGTTTCTGTACCCTACATTGCTCCTGTGCATTTTAATCCTCAGGGCTGCTGGTCCTGTGCTTTGCTGCCGACCTGGTTCTGCGTCAGGCTTATCACTACTTTCTGGGGGTACCTGGTGTCTGTCTGTTTGGGACTGGTGAGGCTCTAGGGAGCCAAGTCTTCCCACACCTTGCTGCTTTTGTTTGCTAAGTGCTGTGAGGTTTCGACCCATTTCCCTACTCTAACAACTTAACACATCAAGGTGACAAACTACCATACACACACACACGCGGTTACCTGCCCTATTTGATAGGGACAGATATAAGAAACATAGATCAAGACAATCTAATGCCTACATCACAGTGTACAGAACAGAGCCATAGCTAATTTGCAACACTTACAATAGACTAATATGTTTATCTTCTATGTTTCAAAATCTAACTATTTTAGATATTACTACACCTGTAATAATCAATATGAATTGTTTATCATATTTATCAGTAACTGTAATATTTGTTTCTTTCCTGCCTAAGAGTTCTGTCATGTAAAATGTTTTTGTTTTAAATTTTTAAGCAACTATGTTTAAACTGGTGGTATTTCCACTTGACTTGATCATGCCACGAAAAGGACTAAAAGTGACCCATGCTCAACAAGGCATATATGTGCAACAGATTTCCATTTTATGCTCACTCAAATATATTATTAAAAATAATACCAGCAAGGAAAGGAAAAATTGAAAAAATACTAAAATAAGGAGCTTAAATAACTTTAAGGATATCTATAATTCACCATTTTCATGATGGAACACAAATGTTATAAAATGCACACTTAAAAAAATAACTCAGAATAATATTCTATTTACACCATGAGAAAGTAGGTTGGGATACGTTTCCTTTTCTGTTTTGACTGGCAGATTATTTTCAGTACAATAAAAGATGCGCCTAAACTATCATTCTTCACTGGTACAAAAGACAAATGTAAATGTTATCCTTGTCAAGAAAGAATCAAAGCAAGATGAATTAACTCCTGATCCAGGAATATTAAAAAGATTGTCAGTCTAAAATAGATAGTTGAACTCATTGGTTCATTCTCTGAAGGAAGGCTTCAACGTTTTAGTGAATGCAGAAGATTCCCTAGTGGACACAAGGAAATAAGAGCAACAGAAAGTCTCATCCATACATCATTGCTTAGCTCCAGCTTTGGACAAAGTGGGCTTACACTCTTATAATGCATCTTTGTTTTCACTGATTGCAATTATCCAGAAGATCAATGGGTGTTATCAATACCTTACATCAATTAACATTTAATATCCTTCCACAGCCACTTACTCCATTAATGGGTGATTGATTATGCAAGGCCTGGGAGCCCTGCGGCTAGGAATGACATGGATCCATTCTGTCTGTCAAAGCAAAGGCTAGTTGCTCTACTGCACAACTTCTGACTCCATCCATTATTTTATCAATAAGGGGTTACTTCAACTGAGCAAGGTAGATCTTGCGATCCAGAAATTTTCTTTGCTTTGAGTTTGGTGGTTTATCTCATTCCCTCCCCTTCCACCTCTGCAGCTCGTTATAATCTAATCAGAACTGATATATTTTTAGAGGAAGAAGGCAGTGCTTTCCATTTCAATCAAATCCAGGCTTTTTCAAAGAACCCGTAATGCAATGATCCCCAACAAAATTCAGGCCCAATTTAAACCCTATAGACAGCAGATGTATGATAAACACTCCATGTCACCCTTCCTTTTGTGTGCGTCTGCTTTGCTGCAGTGCTTCATAATATGTAGGCCCTGTGCTCTCTGGGCATAACAGAGGAAAACTTTAAATTGGCCGAATAGGAGAACCGGTTTAGGAAGAAGGGTGTGAATAAAAGAAAGTAAGGAGTCCTGACAGGTAGAACATTTAAAGAAATGTAATTGGAAGAAACAACCAGTCTCAGTTGGGTGAACAGGTCCAGAGAACAGCCTCTTTTTTAGGGGAATAGAAGAGAGCAAATAAAATGAGATTGGATGTGGGGGGGAGGAGAAAGACTGGGAAGGTTTTGCTTAATAAACACTTTGTTTTCTGCTGACGATCAGAGAGGCAGAGTAAGGGATACATTGAGGGATCAATAGACTGATTTGTTCTAGGCTCTCCATGTTCATCAGACCCATACTTCTCCCTCGGGACATAAAAGAGGGACAAAAAGAAGTGGGAGGAGGGTTAATGTGTGAGTGAACAAAAGAAAATACAGCAGAAGGGTTCAGTCAGAATTGCACACAAACAAATGATTGTGGGCTGAAATAAAGAAAGTTAATTTGTGAGTGAAGGACAATCTGATCTACAAAACACCTTTATTTTATTTTTTTTAAATACCTTGCAAATACCCTAAATCTGCAAAGTAATCTAGTGTCCCAATCAGAGGTCATTACTGAATGTTCAAAATAAGGCTGCTCTTATGAAACACTAAGGCTCAAAGGACTACTTTACATTTGAACATCTGAAAAGTTATATTTTTGGAAATATAATTAATTCATAATTAATTACTTTCATTTTGTTACAATTTGTTCAGGATCACTCAATGACGTAAAAAGTGTTTCTTTTTGTTTTGTTTTTTGAAGCAAACCAAAATGGTAAACACTCCTGGGACAAGGACAAGTTAAAAAGATCCAGTTTGGTTCACTGAGACAAAGACAACAACACCCAGACCACAGTAAGGTTTTCTGCTGCTTTGTGCAGTGTGCTGTGTCCTGAAATGAGTGGAAACAGTTCCAGGTGTCTTGGAAACTTTGAATCTCTACCCAGGTTTCCTCTCCTCAACTTTTTCCCTTAAATTAGTACTGCATGCGTGTCTTTATTTCGACTTTCTGTATGCTTTTACATACTTGAAATAAACTCTTTTTGTGCAATTGTTGCAGTAAGGAATTGTATCAGTCCTGATTTTAAAGAATCAACAGTTTCTATACATCTCAAGTTTTCAGGAAGTTTGTTTCAGAGATGACACTGACTATGTATGTATAGATGGGCATTTTTTAGATTTAAAAAAATTGCAAATAAATTACATGTTTGATTACATTGAATCAATTTAATCCAATGGACAATCTGATTTCCAATGAATATTCTCTTACAGTTGCAATTGAGACTGCTCACTGGGAAGTGAAGGATTCACCCTTCAGAACAGATTTATAATTTAAGATGTATGACAAATTATGAGACATTTATAATCATGTATGTAAACTACATAGAATATAAAGTCTCCAAAGAGCCACCTACAAATGCCTACAAATGCTACATGCCAACAGATTTGGTAGACTGAGAGAAAACGGTTCCAATCTCCGTAAAATCAAAAACAAGCCAAATATGTTCATCCCCCATGCACAGCTCTTCTGATAGAAACAAAACAAAAACGTACACATCATTCACATATCCTCGCCTCATCCTTCTTTCTGATAACCAACACAGCTTTGTCTCGGTATCTTTGGGGGGGAGCTGTATTTCTCCCACTCCCTGCTTATCTCACTCTGGGGGCAACTTTATTCAAGAAGAGATGATGAGCGGAGGAGGGGAATGGTTCGATAATAGCATAGCAATTTTGTGTCTTCTCCACAAAAGCATAAGAGGCCTGGGTGCATAATGGCAGCGAGCAATTGTATCTGCAAAGATTTCCATTGCTATTACAGCATTGTTCACCGATGTAGGATTCTATGTCAGTCAAAAAGCTATAGTACTGCAAATCACTATCTGTACCTTCGAGGTTCTCTCCACAACAGAAAAGAGGCTTTATTGCACGACAGAACATGTAGATCCAATTTAATCAATGACCGCAGAGGTCATAATTGTTCGTCTTGGTAAGATGCCCATGAAGGGATCATTATAATCGTTCTAATCTATGAGGAAATTGCAGCCATTATTTTCCAGGTATGATTATGATTCTTTGGGGGGGAAAAAAACAATAATAGTATTTGGTTTTGATAGCTTATTTTATAACCATAGGGGAAAAAATATTTAAATTGATATCAGAGTTGTAATAAATAATGTGAGTCTGCATGTTAAATTTTATGTCTTGCAGACAATATTTGTTTTTTGATTTCTAGTAAGGATTATGTAAAGAAAATGTATTGTCTAAGCTTAATTAAGCTTAAATGCCAATCAAGAAGCAGACACAGAAAAAAATTGAGATGTATAAGGAGCCATAAAGTGAATTTATGTTTTAAGCTGCTGTTGCAGCAGCATAACCTCACACTAAAACATGCAGCTTTTCACTTGAATACATTTATTTAGTGGGGAAAAAATGATGTATTTTGTGTCTAGTAGAAAATTTCTGTATGGATGTGGCCATATGTTTTGGACCAATATCCTGTTTAAAGACCCAAAGTGACCCATTTTCAGTTTATTGGCAGAGTCTACAAGGTTTTTATTTAAGATCTCCAGGTATTTCATAGAGTCCAACAAGCCTTGCACTCTACGGTTCCCAGGGCCTTTGGAAATGAAAGAGGCTCACCTCATCACAGAAACCCCACTATAGTGAGTAAAATGCAGTTTTTCATGTGTAGGATTCACCTGTGCGTAATGATTCTTGATAAGCTGACACCAGCATCACCACTCCTTCTGAAACTCTACTGAAATCTTCAAGGAATTTAGAATTTTCTGGATTTCATGGAGTTCTCCTACCACATTTTTTCCTTCTACTCAACTTTCTTTCCATATGCCTTGATACAGAACTTATTGCTGTAAGTGCTGGTTGCACTTATTGAGCAACCAGCTCCTTTGGTAAAAGATAATGATCTAGTGTGGTTTAAACTCATCATGAAAGATATCAATGCCTGTCTTTTGGAAATATCATTGCATTGATGCCAAACATTCAACTGTTATGGAACAAAATAGCAAGAGAGCCTTTTGAATGTCTGTCCTGAAACGGTTGCTTTCTTTTTCTTTTTTATTTCACTGGAAGTTTTCTCCAACAATATGAGAACCAAAGCAAAATACATAATTGTATAAAAATACATAAAAGGCAAATCTTCCAGCATAAATGAAGAACATAGCCAGGGGTGAGTAGATAAGAAGCAGGACATAAATGAAATTGTAAGGGTATAAATGGTCTACAGACTACAGGTATAAATATGCATTATGAACCCTGCTCCACGGGTGCATTGCTATGGGCTTCCATTCTTCGTCGTGGAAAACAGCCATGGATGCTGTGTTTTAACCAATCAAATTTGCCCCTGGGCATGTCGTCTTTGAGGCAGGGGAGCGCAGTAATCTCAGCCAATCCGTTTGTGTGACTGCTGGGGCTTCTGGGTCAGTGAGGAGGGAAGCTGTACAAGGCAAATGCAATTGTACCCTTTGGCTACAAATATGCAGTAAATCCCTGAGAACTACAGCTTCTCTTCATTATGGCAAAGTTTGTCTGATTGTAGCAATGCAAAACTTTCTAAAAACTTTCTTCCAAGTAAATTATTTTGAACTTTTGATGGAATTGCTAATGTCCGTTAAGTGTTAACCCTTGTTGCTCTTTCTACGGGTTTGGCTGTTGCTTCTGCTTCAGCAGCCACTCTGTCTCCTCCTTTGAATAACTCCTCCTTCACTTTAACTTCAGCAGTAAAATATATCACTTCTGGTTACCTGCCACCCTCTGTTAGAAGGGAAGAGGCAGGCTGGAGCAGCACTGAGGATCCACAAGGGGTTAGCTCCATTCCTCAGTGCAAACTGAATACACACTTTATTTTAAATCCAACCCAAGCTCCTGCAAGATGCAAAAACACTACAGTGGCTTATTAGGAGGACACAGGATTTTATTTTAGGTTAATTTTGGGATTACCAATTTATATAATATGATTCATTCTTTTATATTACTAAAAATTATAAATAAATTGTAAGGTACTATTATAAATTGTGAATGATCCATATGACATAAAAAAAGAAAGAAAAAATTTCTATTTGATTTACTCTTGCATGATTTTAATTTTTATTTATTTTCTTTACATCAGATGCATCAAACTCAGTTCCATTTTTATGCCATATGAAGAACATTAATGTGTCTAAAGGGTCAGTTGTGCCAGAATGTATTGAAACCCATTAAACTATTAAACTATTAATAGCTGTGTCTTCATTACATCTTTTCACAATCAGTCTCTCCAAGATTCCACAATTGAATTTTGTAAAGATTTTTGCTATTAAAAGCAGATTTTTTTGATGCTAATATAGAAATATTTACAACAAACTTTGCAATATTTGCACATATGTATGACAGTAAATGTGACTTTTTGTTACTCACCGTATAAACTTTAACTTGACCTAAAGCAAGGCTGAGGCAGCAATGTAGCAGAAGTGTGAAATGCTGCTGCCTGCAGATAGTAGTTAGCTTCAGCTTAAGCCCAATGTTTGACTGTTTTTGCAATAAATACACAACTATTCATCAGCACAAAAAAATGTGGGGATCTGCTGAATTTGGTGAATTTCCAAAGCCATGTAATTCCGATGAAGTGGAGGGACTGTCTGATGTAGTTTAAAAGTGAACAGATAAAACTGCTATGATTTGATGGATAGAATACAATGTGTATCCTTCACTGGAAAAAGAAAACTTATCAATGTTGGAGACAATCTCAATTAAAAATATATATAGCCAATGTGAATCCCATCATTAAAGTTCGGTTTGCCATCCAGCTGAACCCTTTCTTGATTACAACAGAAGTGAATTAAAACCGTGGCCTGAGATTCTCTCTTCTTTCATGCATCAAATGAAATCTTTCATCAAAACATTACTAAAGCTTGTAATGATAACCTAATTAACTTCCTTTAGTTTTCAGGTCTTTGTAGTATAGATCTCCTTTGGTCCAAATGACTAAAGTCCAAACAGAGTAAGCTGATTCACCAGTTTTGTGCTAATTGACTTATAGGGTGATATTCCTTAATGACTTGGCAGGGTCCTGTGTTGCAGCTGCTATAGGATGTTAATAAAGTAAAGCGGAACTTCATTATGTAGTGAACATATGGTCAGAGGGGACTAGCCAGCTATTTTTCAAAGGGCAGTTCTTTTACCAGCTATTTGGCAATCATTAGAAGCATGCTTTCTATCATGGACAAATTTTATTTTATTTTTTTTCCAGGCAAATTGCGTTAAAACATCTGGAAAATCTGCCCATCACAGCAAAAGACTTGAAGCTTCCATGCTATCAGAAATAGTTATTACCTCAAAAAGCTTCATAATATATGGAAAAATATCTGTGGCTTGACATTTGTCTGTATTAGTGTCTCCAGTAGTGCAGTGGTTCAAATAAAGCTCTACTAAGAGTAGCCTATCTAACGCAATCTTCTTGTCTAACAAAAGGGGGAAATGATTTAATCTTGTCAAACACAGCACAAAGCAATCAGAAGGCCTGATCTTCGACAAGAGAGAAGGATTATAATCAAATTGAAACTCACAGTCTGGCTATCATCCTGTGGAATTAACTGTGGCACATCCACAAACTGCACCACTGTAATATAGGAGCACCACTGACATGGAAGAGGGATTTCATTTTGATATATTTTTTTAAAACTGCTTTAGAGTGATGGGAATGGGTATTTTTAAGAGAAGGAATTAGAGAATAGCTGGAGATTTAAAGTTCCAGAAATATTAATCCGAGTCCTTCTCTCCCTCACTCAAAAACACAATGTTATTTACAAATCATGAAAGTTCAAAGTTCAGGTTGAAGCTTCAGCATGAGAATCTGGGGATGATTTGGAATGAATCATTTCACATAAATCATCTGAACGTTCATAAAAGGCGCTATATACATCTGATGTCATTTCATTTCATTAACAAAACCACAGTGCTTTATTAATAAATCTGGATTAAACAGATTTAGATTTGGTTCACCGTTAAGGTGCAGATTAGGTGTTGAATTGTTTGTGGTTTCTATAAATATTCACCTTGCTATGACTGACAAACTTATCTTAGAGGGCTGAATGGGAAAATATTCTTCAGTTTCATTGTTGGCTCACAAATTTTGGATATTGTGTCATATCTGATTGTTGCATTCATGGGCCAGGGCAGATCTGCTTTACAAAAACCTTATGTCTGAAAACCATACGGCAACTTAAGATTTTGGTCCTACCTAAGATCAGTAGCATAAATATGTAGATGGCATCAGTTAAGATGTATTGTATATTTATGTAGATTCCTGCAGCCTACAATTCCAGTGACTGTACATCTCCTGTCCCTCTCTATACACATTTTATCTCTTAATCTAAAAGTACTTTGAAATTGTTCAACTAATTCATTTTTACCATATAAAACTGCTTGTGTCAGATAGTTAATATCGATATAAACTTTCATAATAACAATAGGACATGTATGAACTTATATTTCAAAGTATTATTCTTCTCCCATTTTTCTACTCAGTGACACAACTGTCAGCCTGACTGCAAATGCTCTATCTCACTCACAAGTAATCTGTCCTCTAACAGGAAAATGACCCAAAGCATTCAACTAAAATCTCTCAAGAAAAAAGAAAATAACCTTAGACTATTCTCAAAAGGCTCTCCAGGAGCTCAGATTGTAATCCTATTGAACATCTGCAGAAAACTCTTGAAATTGCACAATGAAGAATCCTGAGAAACCTGAGACAACTCGGTTTCATCGGGAAGATTGGGCCAAACTACATGTTGGCAAATGCACTTAACTCATTTTTGGCAGTGATTACTCCAAAATGTGCTCCCACTGAATATTAATTTAATTTTAAAAACACCCTCTTTCTTGCCTGCCATTTTAGTTAACAAGCTGAGACATTCGGCTTAGTTAATCATCCAAAGCAAAGTCTGATTTCTGTTAAATGTGGAATAATCACTGATTGGTTTCAAGTTGTCTATGGGTGGGTGTTTTGTTTTTGTTACTGTATAGAGGTACCAACACATTTAGATTAGACATGTTCTAAGCAGGGTTTCTAAGCTGTTTTAGATTGCATAGACTTGTGCTGAGGATTGAGCCACATAGTACCCCTTGCCAAGAAGGTAAATCAAATCCAGAAAATGGACGAAAATCTACTAAAGCACTAGAATATCACTGTACCAGACATTAGTCACAATAACACCAATATTGTCAATATAAAAATCAAACAATTCCTTAAGATTTTTATGCTTAAAACCTCACGTGAGATTTTGCATTCCATATGCAAAATTTGTGTCCTTATTTTTATATTCTCGATTTAATTAGTGCCCTTCTAATTGTCCTTTGTAGCTTCTCCCTGAGGCCTGCAGCGATAGCAGTAAAACAATGTCAAGAGCAAACAAAGGAGACCCATGCTCATGCAGGACATTGAGGACAAAAGCTCAGTCACCCTCTGCCTTTTGGGACTGAAAGAGATATAAAAGCACCTCTCTCCAGAAGGCTTTCCAGGCCAAGACTTGCATGTTTCAAGTTGTCCAGTACAAATGTATGGCTGAATATTAGTACAGAGTTTCTGAATTAGAAACCAAGCTTGGGAGATCTAGATATAAATCCATCTAACCTTTTTTGTAAGGTGTAAAAACATTTATCTAGACTTGTGAAAACAGCACTAAACCAAACGGGACTCATATCACTTAAGTGCCACATGGGGGTGTAAAGCAGTAACAGGTGAAGTGCAACCTAATGACATGTGAGATGGCAACAAAGAACATTTTCAAGTGGTGAAAATGGGAATAAGATTGTGCAAGAATACTTTGTTGGAAGTTGATTTTTTTTCTTTTTTTTCTGAGGCAGCAAGATCTAAAAGGTAAGCTATAGACAAGGGGGCATTTTATCAAACACAACTAATGTTGAAAGTTAGTCTGTTCAACAATGCTCCTTTTTGAAGGGCCACCTTCAAAGGCAGTAAGTTAAATAGAATTGAAGACAAGCAATTTTTTTCAATATCAACTTAAGATTTTTATTTATGTACCAAAACAATATCACTTATTAAAAACTAAAAGTTACAAGTGTTATTTCACGTAGTTCAAACAAGGGGGTTCAAAGTGCAGCCTGCTGGCAATTTGTGCATCTTAGAATAACTTTCTGTGGCCGGTGATTGAAATTCAAGAATGGTACAAATTTGATATTCCAACACAAGTGCAGCAAGCCATCTCAAACAAGATGCAAATTAATTAATCTTCTTAAAGTGGAAAATGTTAGGCAGAGAAAATACATACATATTTTACTAGTTACATATTTTACTTTGATGTTAACAGGATTAGAAATAACCAGTGACCTTTATATTAAAAAAAAGCACACTTGGGCAATCCTATCCATTAAACATACCGTAGCTAAATACGGCAACCCTTTTCAAATGAAGGCTGACATATATGCTGTTATTGCTGTAGAGATTTTCTTCTAAAGCAAGAAAATAATTGACCCAAATATTTTAGGAATTGTCACGCCTTTTAAGCCTAAGTGTCTGAATTAAAACAATTTGGCAAGGAAGACTACGGTAAACTAAAATTCCTCCCCAGTAATGTTAAAATAATTGCTGTCAGTTATCACAAACCTTTGATGGCTGTTGTTGCCACAAAATGTGCCACACACAGGGGTAATTACGTTTTCCACATAGGGACAACTTGATTTTAATAGCCTTTTTGCTCTTTAATAGCCTTTTTACAGTAGTCATTTGAATTCTTTTATTTGCTCTGATTATACTCAGTTGTCTGGTATTAAAATGTGTTTGATGATCTGAAATCTTCAAGTGTGACAAAACACCAAAAAGAAATCTGCAAGCAGGCCAATGCTTATTCACAGCACTGTGTGAAATAACAAATAACGTGTTACATCAAAAGTCAATCTGCATTTGCTTTCAGACATATTGGATTTGTTTACGATTTGTGCTTAATCCAATCAAGATTTTAACACGTGGGGAGAACAAGACACTTCAATTTGTCTGAGCAGATTTGGGCAGTATTTTGTACCAATTTATTTTTACACACCTACGTCTTCCAATAATATCTCAAGTATGTTTAGTTAGCATGCACTGCCAAATTATTTTCTTCAGTTTTCCAAAAGAGCCTTTCTCCATGGGTGCACTTATTAAATCCCCTCAGCAGCACTGGTGAACAATCAGGCACATAAATCTTAACCCATATGCACTAAAGCACTGTTTTTTCTCTTCAGTGCACACATTCGAGAGTAAATAGGAGATGGAGGACATGTTTTGGAAATTGGCTTTGAATCCCTCAATAAGTCTTGGGGTTGAGTCGAGGAATTTAGGTTTGTGGCAGCGGAGCGGCTTGAAAAAAAGATAAACATGCTTAGTGCTTTGCTCTTAGAGTTCATTACTCTGCCGATCCCAGGTTGAGGCAGAGTTAAGAGAAGGACTTCATTCATACCAAGTGACTGAGGGGAAAAAATGCATTAACTGAGACCTATCCATCTTGTTAGTGCTGACACCTCCATTTAAATCTCCTTTTTCTAAAAGGGTGTGGAGTCAGAATCATCCTGTCTCTGCATGATGTCGTCTGCTAGAGTCAAAATCTTTCGCCATGATTTTTTCAAATTAAAAATGCGAACCAGCATTTCCTGCTCTTTTGAAAGATTTAAATGGTATTTCCTGTGGATTAATTTCAGGCATTAGGTTGTATATTAATAAGACTAATGCAGGTTGCTGTGTTTTTTGTTTTTTTTTCTTTGCTCGGGGGAGTAAAGCTGTAATTTCAAAGTAGGTTTCTATTAATCTACTCAAGGGCCATATATTTAAAGTGGGTCGTATTAAAATTATACTTGACATTTCATCAACAAGAGGTCTACAAGACCTCTAAGGCAAACTATGTAAAGATGAAAAATTTAATTAAGAGTAGCTATGTCTCAAACGTGGTCAATCATATGGAATATTTACAAAGTGTCCATCTTGCCATCTTTCTAACACTTCCTTGTCGTTTCACTTTAATCTCAATCTTTACTTGAATCTCCAACTACCTGCCTGTGATAATCCATCAAGTGGTTTTGTCACCTGGTCTATTGAGAAGTCTTAGAAAGGGATCTGCTAGGCTTAATCAAATTACCCTTGCAGCCCCAAACTCCCCAATGAGGGTAGCTTTGTGCCAGGTCTGCCAATAAAGTGCCCTGTCAAAAAACAATGGCAGGGAACACACGTCCAGAAACACACACACGCACACACACACACACACACACACACACACACACACACACACACACACACACACACTGATTGGCACTAATCACTGAAAGAATTAGGAGCTCAGGAGCCTTGGGTCTGCTTCACTGGAGTATAATTACAACAAAGGCAAAATGATTGATGTTATTAGACATGTGATGTGTCACTTCAAGCAAGTTTCAATGAAATACAATCCACAGTGATTTTATGGGGTTTTATTTAATCCCACTATGGGGTAAAACAAAAGTTTAAACAAGTCAGAACATTAACCACTTGATCCTCCAAAAACATTTGTGGCTGTTAAGTGGTTTTATAGGGTCATCCTAAAAATTGAATTTGAAGCTTTTCTGTGTGTTTTTCAGCTGCCTAAGACAAAAGGTATTATTACTGTGGCACAGTTTTAAGAATTTATCGTCATGAGCTTCAAGTTGTAGATTGTGGTTGTTCAGTGGTAGAGACTGGCTAATCTCCTCTCTCCTGATGAGAGAGAGAGAAGACAAAGTAAAGTTTGTCTGCTGTTTGGAGAGAATAATGCAGGCCCACTAAGAATGGATGCTTGACATTCTTCAGCAACATATTCCTCTCTGACATGATGTGCTTCTCCTCTTTTTTCTTGAGAATGGCCTTCTTCTGTAAAACTTCGACTGCATAAAACTGGTCATCTGTGCGGTGACAAACAAGCAGCACCTTGACGAAGCTGCCCTTGCCGATCACTTTGAGTAAGTGGAAGTCACTGGGCTTGGCTGAGTGACTTCTTGACACATTTAAAGAAAAATCTGGAAAAATAAAGAACGTCTGTGTGGCGTGGCAGCTGCTTCTACAGATATTTGATCAATCCCTGAATTGATTAATTTTAATTGTTATGCCATTATTTCTAAAATCAACCAAACTATTACATTATCTTAGCAGCAACCATAATTGTGGTGTTTTTATTTATATTGTGAGCACCTCATTCACTGATGACTGTATTGATAATCATCTAATTGCTATATTCTCCTTTTGATAAAAACTTTTCATCAAAGGACCTACAGTCAACCCAATTTAATAATCAGAAATTAAAGATATATGCAGTTGACTGTTTCTGGAGAGAAATAATGCAGCTGGATAAAAGCAATAGGCATAGCGAAAACATAAAAATTCAACATTGTAGGTCTGATTAGACTGCAGAAGGCAAACTTTTAAAAAGACAAACTCTGAATGAACCCAGACACTCTATTTTAAAAATCCATTGATGTTTCTGCTCTGTTATACAGAGACGTATCAGAAGTCTATTTGCACGTCAACACACACATCACATAAGTATGTTAGGATAACAAATGGAAAGAAATAATTCATAATCCTGTCACTAACATATCACATATAAAAGATTTCTAACATTATTCCCAGCTACACAAGTTTTGGTCAACAGAGAAAGGAAAGTAAACAGCATAAAGTAATAACAAGGAGCAAAACTCTTAAACAACCATGGTATATTACTTCTTACAAATCTGCAATATGTGGCACAACTCAAACTATGCACTCATGAGCTTGCACACTCCCACAGGAACTAGCCTTCAGGGGAGCAGGACTCGCTTTAACAAAGTGGAAAATAATTTCCAATACATATTAATGAAGCCGAGTTGAATCGATGCCCTTGGAACTTTATGAGAGAGTAAGCCGGTGCAATGCTGCGACAGCAGCATGGTGTGTGTGTAGCTTAGTGTTTTAGAGCTGGTTGTGGACAGTCTCCGTTTGGCTCAGAGTAAGAGCCCTCATCTATCATGCCAAACTTATTGTGTGATGGGCCCCAAAAGGTCAGATGGGAGAAACCCTGACTATGAAAAACTCCATTAATTCATGAGAAAATAAGCAACAGCAGCCCAGTTCTTTACTAATGTGAGCATAAGAGAATTTAAAATTGTGGTTAATGACTCAATCGATTGACCCGCTTAAATCTTACATCTTACTCTTTACATGTGAAATTTATGTTGACAACTAAAATGTGAAGACTTGGAGTGCCTATAACTATAAAATCTCACTTCAGCAACAAATAGCTGAGAACAGCTTCAAGGGCAGACTGAGTATTGAACAGAAATGGTTTTAAGATTTGTGCAGCATCATTAACAGCCTCACGATGAGGCCATTTCAGCTCTATGATTCAGGTATTTAAACATATTAATAATTGTGCCACTGGCTTCACTCCATGTGGAAGAGAGAGCTGGAACAATCTAGTAGCTGCACCTTGAAAGTGTTTCTGCACCACAATAAATGTTTTTTTTTTTTGGGGGGGCGGGGGGTTATTCAGCAATTATTAACTCTTAAGAGGTATTTTAAAATCCCAATGCATGTTTTCTCAAAGGCTTACCACACTTAAGTTCTTTTAATAAATAATTTTAATTAAAATACATCTCTAGGGAAAGGTTCTCATAACTGCAAGGCCCCAAGCTGGGTCAGGTATGAAAAAACTAAGTGAATTTTCAGAATCCATTATTTTTGCTACAGTATCAGATTAATAAAGAAAATAATTTCACACTCCAGGTAAAAAAGGCAGAAATTTGTCAGCTTCCCAAAAACTGCTTAATTTGTTTCTGCAGTTTGGCCTTAATACTTGTAGCAATACAAATTATATTTAATTTAATTATTCAGCCACGGCTACACTGTATTTAATTAAAAATGCAAATAAATAACCAATAAAACTACACATAATACTATAGGAAGTGTCCTTTAGCATAACTAAGAAGCCACTCATTGCATCACTTGGAATTACATAACTTATCAGATGAAAGATAACTGCTCATGTGTATCTATCCAATAGGAGGCTTGTATCTATTTTCTTAGTTAAATCCAGGTGGTGATGTTTTCTTGGCCAGACAGTATGCAAATATATATTTATCAAGGGTCTTAATATATTTGGTTAGTATAATGTCAATTTTCTAGATATAAAACAAGACACCCAGGCCCTTAATTAAAATATGCCTTGCAACAGCACAAAGATACACGTATAGAGTGAAATAGAGCTGGTTTGAGCTTGTTGTTATTCTTGTGCTGTGTTGGCACAGCGTGATCATGCCAATACCCTGAGGCAATTTGTTATGGACATCAGAGGAGCAACAAAGGTCACAAACAAGACAATTTATCAGCAAGCCAATCATAGCTACTGCTGAGTCAGCACTTCCAAAGACAACACCTGCTGCTAGAAGAAAAAAGAAACGGCTGGAAAGAAGCAAAAAGACAATTTAAAGCCAAAGAGAGGACAAGGAATCTGTCATGGAACAAGAGAGGGTATAAAACCAAGTTCGACCAAAGAATGGCAAATTAAAAAATAACTATTACGACACTTAAGACCTAATGACTACCAAGTACGAATACAACAGTAAAAATATTTAAAGTGTCCTTTGGGAAAATCAAAAATTAAATGATTAAAAAAAACAGGACTATTTCTTATATTTTTGTAAATTATATCAGCTACTTAAGGTCAAATACACAATAAAAACTATCTTATGGTATTGCACATTCAGCAGATACAACTCTTGTATGACCCATCATTAGAATTGTAAAAAAAAAAAACTATCTGTAATAGATCTTCTGTTTTACTTTTGTTACTGTGATTTCTTCTCAGTTTAACTGTTCTTTGCTGATAAACACAAAATATTACACTTTATGTTTCTGCTTGAATCAGGATATGAAGGATTACAGGAACTCTGGACCCCTAATTAACACACAGAGTGGTGTCACAACCTCTACAGCTACAACTTTAAGAGTCAGCCAAAAAATATCTGGTTTCTGTAACAAGGCTTAAATGTACCAGCTTTGTACTCCTGTACTTCCTGTACATTAAGAGGAAATTGATTTTAATATATAGGTTTAAACAGTGAAATATCATTTTAGAATACCAGCTGAATAGATGCTACATTTAATCAGCTTGTGATCGAAGCTTATTTGGTTTTTATATGAGAAGCAAATACAAAATAGTTCAACTGAAGCAGGAGAAATTAAATGTGTTTTTTCAACTTCCAACAGGTTTATTTTAATGGTTACCATGTATTTAGCTTCAAGTTGCGGTGTGTTACATTTTCCCCACACTTAGCATTTTGCATATAGGTCACAAGGCTTTATTTTTGTTATCATGACTTGAGAAACAATGAAAACATGACTTTTTAAGCCTTGTTTCAAAAACAGTTTCTTTCAAAAATAGTTTCCTTCATATTTGTGATGGTATATTGTTTTATCATCCCTCACAATGTTCGTTCTCAAGCGAATCTCTGACGCTCACACACGACTTCTGAAGGCATCTGAACTTTAGCACAACTTTTGTAGTTATATAATAAAAGAAAGCTGAACACAAATGTATGTTGAATTGTTACTTGCAGTAATTGTGAAAAGTCATGCAGCATTTTTCTCCGTGTCACTATTATGCACTTTTTTGTCTAAAACCTTAAAAACCCATTATAACCCAATGAAACTGGAATGTGACAAAATGGGTATAAAAACTTTCCTTGACACCAACTTTATGGGGGGGGGGAAAAAAGCTGTTCCAGCTTTCAAAAATGTATAAAAGTAATTGCATGATAGAAAGAGAGAGAGTGTGTCAGGAATGCATCCAAAGTAGAGAGGGCGACAGGAAGAGTGAGTATTTAGGTCTCTTTAGTGCTGAGTTGCAGCCACTACTAGATTTGGTTCTTCACAGGAAATGGAAAAGCTCTCCGGCCAGGTGCTTATCACTGACCAGAGCTTACAGAGTCAACTGACCACCAAACTGCTTTACACCGACACTCTGAAAGTAAGTTCCAATCAGCGTGTGGAGAGTAATGTCCAGGAAACATACTTCTACCAAGTCCAGTGTAACTTTTCAGAGGGTTCTCTCAACTCACAAGACATCCATGTGAGCTAACAATAGAATAGTACAGGTCAATAATAATTAAATACACAGTGGACAGCTTAATTAAATCTGCAATGAAAAAATAATTGCATTGTTGTAAGCATGCAACAGTGACTAAAACATATATAATAGGGTAAAGTACCTCCACTGACAGTATATTCTGCTTACAGAAACATTCTGCTTTTTTAGCTTCACATATTTCAGAAAGCTCAGCAGGCTCAAACTAATATCAGAACAACAAAGCTTGTGTTTAATCAACAATTCTCACTTTAACATAAACTGTAGCTGTGTGTCTGTGTCTGGTGCATTTTTGGTCTTCACTTAAAATTTTCTCAAGTAAGAGTAGTGATATTTTCTGTTAATATTACTCAAAGTAAAAAGCATAGTGCAGTAAAACTACTTCCAAAATGTTACTCAAGCAAATGTAATTGAATAAAAGTCATAAGTTACTACCCACCCCTGCATTACCATTGATGACTGGCTAAAGATGAAGAAAAGGGAACAGTGGCTCATATTTACGATTATTACACAATAATTATCTGCATGGTTTCAATGAAAAAGGACCTTCTGGCTGAGCTCTACTGTTTTGGCACTGAAACAACTCTTTATCCTAAAACATTTCAGAGGATGAAGTCTCTTGTTCTAAAAAGCAAGAGACAACACCCTAATGTTGATTATATATTCTAATTAAACTCAACGGAAAAGGCTAATGTTATTTCTTTGTTTATATTATGTTCCAAATGCCCTAATTTAACACTGGAACAAGTTAGACAGTGCTAAAAATGTCTAACTTTCATTCAGTCATAAAAATGTATCCTATAATAGTGGGTGCTGTGGTAGCGCAGGGGCAAAGCACGACCCACGTATTGAGGCCTTAGTCCTCGTGGCGGTGGTTGCAGGTTCGATTCCCAGCCTGGCGACATTTGCCGCCTGTCTTCCCCCTCTCTCGTTACCCTGTCTCCTGTCGAACTACTTTCAAATAAAGGCCACTAGAGCCAACAAAACCTTTAAAAAAAATGTATCCTATAATAATAAAATTAAACAATAAGTTGGGGGTAGTTTTATTTAAGAATGAAAACTTATTTTTCACAAAAAATATGCTGAGCTTCAGTGAAGAGTAAATTGTCGCTCTCAACATCAAACCTGGTTCTATGAATACCTTTGGTAAATCTTTTGCTCTCTGCAAATCCATTATCTCTGGGTGTATGAGATGTGTTGACATCCCCACAAAGGGGTAAAAGAGCTAAGGGTTAGGTGGATGGATGGTAGGGAGACTGCTGATAGTAAAGGGGGGGCGCAGCGCAGTGTCCTAAGAGGGCACTGGAAAAGAAAGGCAGATACAGTCAGATATATAGGTGTGGTATGGTACTGCGGGCTTCTGTGTCCTGCAGGGGATTACAGATGGCCCTTAGAATTAAATGAAAACTGTGCTGACTGCCAAGGAATAGGCTCTGAGACACACTGGGTGCCACATGAGAGGGGCTAAGATTGGCGCAGGGGGAGGAGGCTGAAGGCAAGGGCTGCAGCCATAGAGTGAAAATCGCTTTCATATGAGTTTTTGAAATATCTAAAAATAAATTGCCTTTGAAAAAAAAAACTCAATGGACAGCTGATATGCACGATGGATGAGGGCCAGTTTAAAAGTTACCCCTCCATTTTTCTTTGTCGCAGTATTTTCTGTAACTTATTTTCTTTACCTTTCTCACATACTGTCTTCATGTACAGAGGCATTGTCTTGTCCTAAATTATGAATTGAAACTGAATTAAATTGCTTTCATTTGTTTAGTTAACAGTTGGGACATTTTTGAAAAGGCAGTAAAACACTTTCCCCAGGCGGACAATCATTTTCAAAAAACAGATACATGCTGCAATGAGACAACAGATGGTAAGGTCTATTTTTAGAGAAAAACAATGAATGATATGTAATTTCTTTTGTCTGTGTTCTCATTATTTTTCTCTGCATATGCTTTGTACCTTGTTGTGCAGAAAGAATACCTGGCATCAAAGAAAAATGTTTGTTGGTGACCAAACTGTTCCGCTTCTAGAGTGCCTTTCATAATTAAAAGTGTTTGTTTAGCCTGAAAATATATGGTGTTTTTAAGAAAGTTCAGCTTCATTTATTCAGAAAATTAAACTCGCCTACTGCCAACTTGGAAGCATGAATGTCTTTCATAAAGTGGAGAATAACTTGTAAACACCAAGCAGAACAGGAGAGATGGCATCTACATTATGCAACTTAACATGCAAATTTAAGAAAAATTGAATGAAAGAAGAGAAACGGTAAAAGTGAGTTTAAAAATCAGTCTTGCAGTGTAAACAGAGTAAATCAGCTTGATTTAAGACAATTAAGTGTACAAGTTGATTGACTAGTTCTTTAAACATTGCATACTAACTAGAGATACCGTGATAATTATTCTTAGGATCAGTTAGTCATGGGCAAGTTGCAGGTAACTGAGATACACAAAGTATTCCAGAGCATTATTATATCAAAACTGCACAAAATTCCCATCATATGATTCCCACAGTTTAAAACCACTTTTATTCAGATGCCAGAAAAACTGCCAGAAAGATCAGAGTTTTCTCTGCATGGCTCAGAATATCTGCCTATTTGACCACTACCGACTGAAGATTACTGGGAAAGCATTATAGGCGAAAGAGGCATCACACACTATCTGTGCTCTGTAGCCGTTGGATCTGATGACTGACCACAGTTATCTCTCAGAGCTGAACTAGTCACCACTATGACGGCAGATATCCAAAGCAGGCTTAGTCTTGAAGATGAAAGCACAACAAAAAAAAAGTTGCAAATATATGGATTAGTCTTAACACTACTGGTTTTGAAGATACTAGCAAACTATTGATCAAAAATATTGTTTTTCTGAGCATTGTTCAGCCATCATGACTAAAATGTCAACAAAGCAAGAAGAGAACTGCAAGCTGTGCTAGAGGTTTCAAAAACCAAAGCAGATCAATAGAACAAACTACATGAAGCAATACATTGGTTTTAAGGATGACTACCAAAGTAGTGTTGATTACTTGTAATGATAACATAGCAAACCCTATATTCTGTGTGCACTGCTGTTTTCTTTACTGTGAAAACATAAATTACACCTCCAAGCAGACGTTTTTGCCTTTGCAGAAGCATGAAGGTTCTTTCTGTTGGAATTAAAAATTGTTATGAAGTATTTCCATAGAATCAGTTAAGAACCAACTCAAGTAACAGCCCCAAACCAGCACTGATATCTTTTTGGTGGAAGAATCAGATGCCTGCTTCAGGAAACACAAGATGCCACAGTAAGGATGTGTGAGACAATGATAAGGTGGGAAAAATACTTAAACTGGATTTCTTTTCTGTCTGTCTGGGAGGATAACAGTGAACATAGGACGGTTCTAGCAGATTATGAGCCACTTTAAGCTGCTTCTTAATGTGTTGCACTTCATTGCTGCTATCAAGTAAAATAGCCTATTAAAGCTCATCATGAAGCTGTGTCTGCCATCAAAACAATCTCTTTTACTGGTGTTTGCCTGAGAGGGAGTTTTCACTTCTCATTAAAATTACAATGATTCGCTTTACCATATGCAAATAGACAAAAATCTAGATAAAATTGCATCAGGCATCTTGATGTTTGTGTACTGCACCTGCTTTGCGAAGACCTGGTTTCTTTTATGGGATGGATTTCAGACAGCAGCTATTCCTTCTCTTCCTTTAACCAGTCAAGAATTACATTAGGAGTGAAACCAAACAGAACTTTGTTTAAGCTACAGGACATTTATCCAAACAGTGTCTTTAACCTCTTGGTAGATTGATGAACAACAAAAACATTATAATCCACAATATGGATGAAACTTAGAATCTTGTGCTACTAAACATCCCTTCTCACTGCTTTAGACAAACAATTATCCAACTCAGCTTAGTTTATTCTGTTGCACCACTAGCTGGCACTGACAAACTTACGTACAATCTCAAACCTACCAAGGGATTTAAGAGGTTTCCAGGCTTACTTCCACATTGATGCATATTAAAACAAGGATATAGATTATTTGATAAATAAGAGCTGCTCACTTTATGCAATATATCCAGCTATGTTAGATAACCCTACATCATTGAGTAGATTGCTGATAAAGTGATCTCAGTTTAGGCTAAATTGAAAGTTTTATAACTGCATTTTTCTTGTTTTAAAGGTTCCTTGGAAAGACTTATTATTTGGTGCTATATAAATAAGGATTTTGAATTGAACTGTTTGCAAATGGTATTTTAAGCGTAGGACCTTGAGAATCATTTGAAGCGGTCAAATACTACCCTCCTAAAAAGAAAAGGCAGGAAAATCTAATCATTTAGCACCTGATCAGATGCTTTAGGAAGGTCACTTGAAAGCAAATTAAGTTTGCTGAAAATTCTATTTACCCACATACAAAGATGTGATTGCGTCAGCTGCAGAGCATGACTGCATCAGCTGCAGAGCACCTGAGAAGTGGCTCGTCGGCCATGTGTTACATTTTACAGCCTTCCAATTAAATTTCCATTTTAGTATCACTAAAGCACAGAAGGTTGAGAATTGTCATTATACTCATGAGAACACAATGAAGAAATCCCAGGGTGATGATCAATCTAACATAGCCTCAGGCCTTGTCATAACATTGTCACAGTACCAAACTAACATAGTTCCTGTTCATGACTTATACAAACTCACACCATCTCCGTCCCTGAAATTACACACTCCCATATGAACTACCTCTGGCAAACTAGCAGAAACATTAATACCACATTACCATTGCTTTTTGGTGACATTATGAATAAGCATTAATTCAGCACAGCTGTATTCATTACTCAAACGTGATTAAAGGAGTGGACCCCTTGGGCGTCCAGGACTCTAATGATCCTACCCCTGCCTTTTGTTATTCATGTTTGGCTCAGGGCATGCCACTGAGCAGAAGCCCTCACCGAATGAAGCCTCATTACTAACAGACATTCACAATGGTGCCGTTCATACTCTGCGCCCAGCCGTTGTAAATGAAAGCGATGAACCCCATTCCCCGCTCAGGTCTACCCCTGCCGCAGATGGGTCTGCGATCTTTGCTTCATGAAGATGTTGATGTCCACTTGTGTGACAAGATGACATATGTTACATGGCATTCATCACTGGCTGTTAAATTTCCCACTTCTGGCATTCTATTCAACCCAATCAGCGCTCACCCTCCAGAGACTGACAATACATATATTTACATAATACTGTGATGCAATAAAATAAATTAACAGAATCCTCTCTGAGGACTGGGAGGAGAGTTCAGTAAAGGAAAACAAATTTGTGCACTGAAGATGTACATGTCTGGCTCCAAGATAGCAAGTGTTAAATGGCCTGTACTTTTATAATGCTTTATCAAGTCCAGACGACCACAAAGCACTTGACTTTACATTCAGTCAGTCATTCACACACACGCTCACAGACTGTTTGAATATACCAAAACATTTGAATATGGTAAAAAATATATTAAAAAAAATTTTCATTCATGTCAGAAAGTAAAACACATGAAATATGTAGATTCATAACACATAGAGAGAAATATTTCAAGTGTTGTTTTTGTTTTTTGTGATTTTCACTTTCATGGCTGAAAAGCCAAAACCCAGCTAATTAACTCAAAACACCTGTAAAGGTTCCCTGAGCCTTTAAATGGTATCTCAGTCTGGCTCAGTAGGCTACACAATCATGAATGCTGCATCATGTCCAGCAGAATGCTATATCCAAGCATATTCATATAAAGTTGACTGGAGGGAAAAAGTGTGGTAGGAACAGGTGCACCAGCAACACTGATAACCATGGCCTTGAGAGGATTCTCAAGCATTATCCATTAAAGAATTTGGGGGAGCTTCACAGGGAATGAACTAAGCCTGCAGTCTATGCATCAAGAGCCTCTAAGTACAGGCAAATCCTGCACATAGATTACAAGCATCTTACCTGGCCTAGGGAGAAAAAGAACTGAACATTTACTAATTTTTCTAAAGTTCCCTTTTCAGATGAAAGTAAAGTTTGTGTTCCATTTGGAAATAAAGTTCCCAGTGACTGGAGGAGCAGTGGACCTCAAGCGCATTACTCGAACTTTCCACAGTCAGTGATGGTTTGCGGCGATGGTTTGCCATCTACTGGTGTCTAATGTGTTTTCTGAAAACCACCATCAACACAGCCACCCATCATTAAAATTAGAATGCAATTATAACATATAGCATAGGGAGAGAGAGAAAGATACCTACACTTCTCTCATATTTTTGGGTTTTTAACTTGAAACCTGTGCTATTTTCCTTCCTCTAACTGTTATGGGCTTCTTTGTGTTCATCTGTGACATTCCATAACATATTTTAAGTCAATGAACACCTTTAAGTAAGAGTGCACTGTGTTTCTGCCCTTTCTGTAGAAATATCTCCGAAGGGAATAGGAAGTTCTAACGATGCTGCTCATAAACCCAGTATGTCTTCAGCAAAACCTACAGTATATTCTGGCACTTTGGTCAATGAAACAAAACCTGAAGCATTAATAAAGAGCAGAGACTACTGCCATCCTTTCAGTGCAGTGCTTGGTTAGCATGGAGACTGAACATAGGCTGGTGGACATGGCTGACCTGGGAGTCATGCTGATTTCAGGAGAGAACCCCTGCTGCTTGGTCATCAAGGGATGCTCCCCACAAAGGTACCTTTTGATATTCTTGATATGAAGGAAGACACTACTCCATCTTTCCTCCAGGCAAGACAAATGCAATTTCATCAGAATATGTAGATTTTTATGTATACTTATATACTGTATATGAACAGTTAAATTCCTTGCTCCATGTACTATTTTATGCTGAATCAAAAATTATTTTCACAAGTCTAAGAAAAACTGATACAATAAAACAAAGTGAACAATACTATGTATTATAGATTATATAGCATAATTACATTAATGTGAAGCAGATCATTAGTTCACTCATGATGACATACTTTAGTAAATCTATTACTGCAGTGAACATTTCCTCGCCAGCATAAACTTCCTGTGCTGGATAAACCTCCTGTGCTGCTCCTTCCCATCAGCTGGATTCTGGATCACCCCTGCTGCTGACCATGCACTAAATTATTCAGTTGAAAATAAGTCCACATTAAAAATGCATTGAATCACAAGAATAAGACACAGCAGAACAAACTGCACTGTTTAAACATATGAGAGGGGGATCAAGGCAGGAAAGTTTTCCATCATTTGCATAGCAAAAATGGATCATCTAGGTCTCTGAAATCTATATTTAATATGAGTATTTGGAGTAAATTCATTATGTAAATGGAAATTATGAACAATGACTGATGGTATTTTTAAAATTTTGTTTTAAATGTTAGTTGATGTACGAAAGCAAGAGTAAAGGTTTATACAAAAGAGTTGGGGGGGGGCATTGCAACTCAGTTATCAATCCTCCAAACAAAGTTCATATCATCTGAAATACAGCTTAATAAAACAAAAAGGAGCATGCTTATGGCAAACTGTTAAAGCTGTAAAAATTATTTTTATCAAAAAGACCATCACAATCCAAGTCAGATAAAAGTTATCTCAAGTTCTTTACCTGGTAACAGCAGGTGAGGAAGCAAATTTGGTCAGCACTGTCCATATATGTACATGCAGATTTTTAAAGGGTTCAATTAAAATCCCCTTAGTATCAATTGGTGTGCTGTTTGCATTACAAGTGAAGAAATGGTAATTCTGAGCTCAATATCAACTAATATTTTCATAAATGCAAAGATTCTTGCAAGTCTGCCAAGAAAATGTTGCTTCTTTTGTTACAGCTACACATTAAGAGGATTCTACGTGTGTCAGCAAGTATCATTAATGATGAAGTTTAAGGTGCCAAAGACGCAGTGTTCAAAACATCTAGGAGGATGCTGACAGGATCTGATTTGGACTGTGCTGACTCTGAACATTCATGTCTCAGATGGACCTGTGGGGGGTGGTCAGACAGAGGGCTCAGCAGCTTATTAAGCCAGCTTTAATGGCCTTGACCCTGGCCCATAACCCCACAGAATTGCCCTGGATGAAGAAAGGTCAAAGTCTGTATAACATTACAGGGTCAGATGAAGTCAGAAATGCATTTTATTTTTTTTATTTCCTTTGGCTGAGCTCCATCTTAACATCGACTAAGTGGTGGGATTCTGTTAACCTGGTTCTCTCAAGTTTCTCTCCTTGAAAATGTGCTGAAGTTTGCATTTAAACTCACCAAAGTTTGAAAGCTGTGGGCTAGGTTTTACCTTAGCTCACAGCTAAAGACAATTACAATAGCTTTTAAAAGGTTTTTGCTTTCATGAGGCAAACAGGAGAGTGAGGTGTGACAAATGGATCTTGGCTGGACCAAACGTGGGCCTCGAGGTTATGAGAGACAAATTTTAGACTATTTAACTCCAATTTATACACACAGTTATTCATCTTAAATGATAATGCATTAATGTAGTCCACTTCGCTTAAATTACTGTCAATAGCATTCAGGAAATTGTGAAAGATTAGCATTCTGTCAACTGCAAACTCAGACAGTGCAAGTAGCTGTCATTGTCAGCAATAGATATATAGATTTCATTTTTACTAATTCATGTCTTTTTATTAAGGATTAATTTATGTATTAGAGTCACATAAATTACATAACAGCAAAAATGTAAGTTAAAACTCATAACAGAGTCTGTATAACAGACTAATTTGATTAGTTCATGTGTAAATTGGAACAAACAGATCAGCATGAACCCTTCAGAAACTACTGCTGCCAATTTTGCTTTTCATATAAACTTCTTCTAACTTCAAATCCATCCTATAAAAAAGCAAATATATCTTAAACGTATAACTTTACAAATTATGTTACACTGAATGTAAGAAGGAAGTGAAACCAGATACAACAAGATAATGCTTGAATTTGCAAGACTGCATCTGAACTAAAAGAGCTGTGCAGTAATATTGTCTTGAGTTAACAAACGGAGTGCTAGTTTTGACACTTTTGCCATTTCTGGTGCAAAAAGATATTTTTGAATCAAACAATGCATTAATTCATATCTATCTTGGGGACATTTTTCCACCAACAACCATTGAATATTAGTACTTCCCTAAAATGTACTCATTCTGCACAGAGATCTTGTTATGAGATTACAATAGATATTATCTACCAGATGTCTGATCAATCTTCTCAAATTGTTAAATTTTATGGTTGAACAGTAGGGAATTGTACAGCTATAAGTTGGTCTGTTTATGAGTAGATGCAATATTAGTAAATTGGGATTAAATATGTGTAGGGACAATTGACTCAAAGCCATCAGAACACGTCAGTAGAAACATATTTTGTAGAGTTACAAAATATGCTGAATCACAGTTGTCATCGCAATGTCTATATGTGGAATTTCACAATTGTGAAGTAATGCTTGGATGACACATCCAGTAGACTATGTTATTACAGGTCCCAAGCATTAAAGCTCTCCATGTCAGTAAAATATTTGGCCAATTGGATGGACTTTCATTGTTCTTTACACCCTACCCCCTTAGTGACAAAGACCCCAAAGGTCAGGCAGTATAATGTTGAC
Organism: Xiphophorus couchianus; assembly: GCF_001444195.1. Lineage (NCBI taxonomy): Eukaryota > Metazoa > Chordata > Actinopteri > Cyprinodontiformes > Poeciliidae > Xiphophorus > Xiphophorus couchianus. The sequence goes on along the minus strand of NC_040244.1, from coordinate 4,135,491 downwards.
CTTGTGATGACGGGGGAAAAAAACTGTTGAAAACAAAATGTGTGATACAGTAGCTATTTCCATCAATATTCAACAATATCATATTAATATGTTACTTTCCTGATATTCTGCAAACCTTAGCCTAATATAATCTGCCAAACAAAGTGATAACCAATCATTGCTTTCATAGTATGGAAAACATGGGTAAATATATCACAATTTCATGCTGTGTCACACAAGAAATGATAACATAATCCATCTGCTTCCATTTAAAATGAGTCAGAATGTTTGTTCTGCTAAATTAATGACTGTTAATCATAATTCCTTTATCATTTATTAATCATTATTTATGTAATGATACATAGACATGAGCAAATATTTAAAATAAACATTCATTGAGTAAACGAGCTGCACAGGCAACATTATAACCCAACTGAAGTAAAAGAAATGGTGCTTTGGTTTCAACTGGGAATATCTGGGTTTCTCTTTAGAAACAGCGTTTCCAAAGAGCAAAATTTGGACAACCATGTGTTACTTATATCTAGTCAGACACAACTTTAGATCGCACCATACACTGTATATTAGTTATAAAAGGCAACTTTTTAAAACCTCTGTATACTGCCAAACTACTAGTAATATGAAACTTTCACTTTTTATTCATAAGTCTCTATTATTTTCTGTGAATTTAACAGATTAACAATTTAAACTAATGAATCCTTTTTTTTCTTTAACAGATTACTGTCGTTCTAATTTTCCATAACCTCAATCCATTTCTGCACCATTTGGGGTCTCACTCAACAATTACAGTTCCCACAATTCACCTGCCGATTCCTTCTGCTGAACTCTCAGACATTTGGAATGGAGGTTACAAGTAAACCAATAAGGCTCTTGTGAAATGGCCATGGGATCAATAGGTGGCTTTATAGAGGCAGAACACGTATCCACAGCTGGTCAATTAAGGCAAAGACGGAACAAGTACACACTCAAATATAAAGAGCTAGAGTTGTTGGCCTTTAAAAACAGAGTTACTTTCCATCTTTCGTCAGCTCTTTTTCTGCAGCATGAAATGAATCAGCATGTGGGTATCTTGGCAAAGATAATACCATCCATTGTGGAAAAAAATTACAAAGGTACTGCTTCTCTCACACACACACATCAAGGCTATTTTTCATGGCTCAAAATTACTCTTTCTGATAATAGTGGTAAACGGCGTCACAATAGCACATTGATTTTTTTGGACAATTGAACGATGAATGTGTGCACGAGTTGCTCAGTGGTAAAAACTTTCAACATCCACACATTGAGTTTTTAAGTCACAAAACAATGCATTAACATTATTTTTAATGCCAGTATGTCATTATGGGTTCTACTCATTGCAAAGATAAAGCACAGCACACGTTCCCTTTACATGTACACTTGCTTGTTTTTGTCTGGGTAATACCGAAAATATTGCTAATACAGGTAGTGCTGTAAGAATTGAAATTTGATGCTTGTTGATTTTTACAAATGAAAAGATACAAAAAAAAATTCTTCACTGTCAAAAACTAACTTGGGGTTAGCTTTCAATATTTCAGTTCAGTTAAGATTGCCAAGATTATTTTTGTTGGCTACATATTAGAAAAACAAGAGAACTTTAAAAAGAAATTATTTGTCATGCTGCTTTTAAAGCAATGACTCCTTCCTGACAGAGGGGCCTCTCCATTCAAGTTTGGTGCAGAACATTTTTACTATGCATAATGTGTATGAACAACATATTTGAGCTTCAGCTGGTATATTTACAATGGTTTTAGCTTTTTCAGCAAACTTTAATTTTGAGGTTAACAACACCTTTTTTTATTGATAGTAAGGCTTTGACATATTTTCTAGTATATTGCACAGCCCAGAAATGAAGCAATACTTTGAGTTACTGAACTTCTGCTCAAATTGTTGTCCATATCAGAACTAGAATCCGAGAGTGAGGACACATCCAAGTTGAGTGAGCTATGTTTGCAAGTCAGAAAAGTTAAGTAATTTTTCTAACTGTTGTGGTTCCGAATGCAGGCTCTCTTTCCAAATTGAAGACAGATTTTCGACGTTTGCTGGCAAAAACACAACAAGAAAATTCTCTGAAGCCACAATCCTGACTTGGAAAGTCAAAGATTGCAGAGCAGTCCCAATTTCAATATTTTACGACTGCTACCTATGTAATCCTCTATGATACCTGCAGATGTAAACAAAGTATTTGCATATCTGACAGTTTGTAATCCTATTAAACCACTGGCACACATAGCACTATACAACCTTCGTCAGTATGTTTCTTTAGCGCTTCAATACATAAAAACTGGGAAATATTCTAATTGCACTCTATAGTAGTGAGCAATACAAAACTTTGCAAATCTCACAAATATGCAAGGACAAGTCAAGGTATAACATTAGCTACAACTTTCTAAACAAACTGAACATTACTATTAGCTTTAAATGGCATTAACAAAGTAATTCTCACCATTTTATGGATTCCAACACTGACAGAACGTAGCCTCAAAGAGAGACAATGTTTTCCACTGTAAAACTAGCCAACTAGTAAATGGTTGAAAACTGCAACTTTCACTATAATGCTGGACATTAAAGACAAGTTTGCTCAGACACCTCCATCTTTCCCATTTGGATTTCCAACACCATTGGATATTTTTGTAGCCTTTCTGCTTGAAACTCAGAAATGTTTGTGTACAACCGGAACACATCGTTAATCCAAAAGAAGTCAAGACAACCAATCTTTTACTGTATTCAAGATACCTTCATGCATAGTAAGGACACTCCAGAAACACATAATTACTTTGTAGACATGTAGTTTCAGAGAAGCACTCCCTGTACCAAGTAATTAATAAGGGGAAAACAAAGCTCAAAACTAATGAGTCAGAACTTCATGAAGCTCATTAAGTCAAATGGAAAACATTTTGACACCAAGCATCATACAGTGAATCACAACTTATAAAATAAGACATTCTCCCAAGAATGCATCCCAAGTTTACTTGGAGCCAGAGATTTCTAGAAAAATTTTAAATATGTGAAAATATATAATTTGCATAGCTATGCAGCTCAACAAATGGACAATAAGTAAGCACATCAGTTTTATTGATCCATATTGCAAGAAATATTTTTGTGGCAACCAGTAATCTTATAGAATTTGCCAACTTTATTATTTAGTTGTAATTTGTTTTTCAAATTGAAGCTTATGAATACAGACACTAAACAAAAAACACCAAAACTGGGGTGAGCTGATACACTTAAAACTATATAATTCATCTATACTCCTTTTTGTCTTCAATGAGCAAAATGTCAACCTCACTGAATGAGGTGTGATTATAAATATCTTTAAACAACTTTTCTCAGTATTAATAATTTTACAGTGCATATGCTTACACGGTGCATTTTAAATGTGATATTGAGAACATCTTTTAATGTTGCAAACAAAAAACTCAAATTACCAGGTGCTGATTTAAATGAAAAATCCTCAGAATTTCTTAGAATCTCTGGATAGATAATAGCGGTCTCTAAATCTCAACTTTATTTTCCCATTTGAAGCAATAGGGAAGTTCTCAGAGAGAAACTGGATGAATGTGTCACATTATTCAGCTGGTATAACTGCAGAGCACCACAACATTTTCAAGGGAACTACATTTGATGCTAATTCGTGGAACACTAGTACCCTCTTGTGGACAATATACATATTTCACATTTTAACGTCCAATCAGCTCTGAAGGTGGGAAAAGTACATCATCTGTATTCTACATAGTCTTTGAAATTCTCACAGAACATTGATTTAAGGTAAATACACATTACCAGAAGGCTGCAGAGTGTGCCAGTTATCGTTAACCTCTAGAAAACACATTGACTTTTAAGATGTTTCAGATCAGCAGCTACAGACTATAAACTGTTTCAACACAGCCTGTGAAACACTTGAAAATATCTACTACATGGGAACAGTGTGTTTCCAAAGCACCTTTTATAAAGGCAAGCAACTTCCAGCTTCTCTAGACACACAGAGATCTAATGAAATCAATGAATCAATCGAGCTTATTTGTGTAGAACATTTCAGCAATAAGGCAGTTAAAAGTGCTCATAAAAACATAACAATACAAAGTCATAAAAGACACCCTACAGTCTACAATTGAGAAAACCAATAAACATTCAATACACATCAAATATGTCGATCAGTGTTTTGTTTATTATGGTTCAAATGTGATTCTAAACAAGTGGGTTTTTAGTCTAGATTTAAATCTAGAGTGGACAAGATCTAGATATTCATATGTTACAACAGCTAAGTCGCAGTCATTAAATTGAGAACATTCAAGATTTGAAATTGATGTTGACAGTCAGTTTCTATCCCGTGTTATCGAGCTATTTGGCAAAAAGGAATGAGCATAAAGAGTCTAATTGTGGAAAACAAGTTGTGACAAACCTTAAAAGATTTCCAGATTACATTGGAGCCAGAGGTGGTTCGACAGAGTGTGGACTCAAATTAACTGAATTTAAAAGTATGCCACACTTTTCAGATTGATGTAAAAATTAATAAATAAACCATCTGTTGTTTCCATCAGATTTATGCAGTACCCTGTTGATTATTCACATGAGATTCCAAGAAAATACTAAAATCATGAATATGTTAAAGCCTTTGCAAGTGACTGTATAAAGATGTCAACTCTAACTGGATATGCCAGAAACTTAGAGGAGGCAAAAAATATACATTAATTACCTTACAATACTGCAAACCTTAAGCAGACAAGCATTCTGTTCAACACTATATTTTTTGCTGTAATTTAATGAAACTTTGCAATGTATCATGGCTTTTTCTACTGAAAACACTGCCTGCAGCAGGTCTGCCGCCTTGCTATGTAATGGAGTACACAGGAGATATCGAAATACAATGTTAGAGTGAACGTTATTCCCCATCCCCACCACTTTCCATTTCTTTTTCTTTACCGCTATCTTGACCTGACTCCGAGGCACGTGACGGTTTCACAATTACCTTCAATTATCCTCACTTCTAGCTCACCAATTACATCCATTATTGATTTCAGAGCCCCCAGGCTGCAAGGCTTATCTGTGGCCTGCCACTATCCAAGGAAACGAAAGCAGAATGGAAGCACATAATAACCACTTGCTTCATTTTCACTCAGTCTATGTCACCTCATCACCTACCATACTAAAATTCTATGGCAATCAAGTGTCCTTCAACCCCAAAATAAACTCCAAGTGGAGGGAAATGCAATACAAAAAAAAAAGGACCGCACCTCAAAACAGTTCAGAACTTCCAACAAAAACTCTAGAAATCTCGGTTGATTTGTCAGCCTACTCCTTTAAGTAACAATGTAAATACTGCCTATCTGTTGCAAAATGGTTTGTCCATCATGTAGGTGAGAGAGTGACAGCACAGCATCCTGTCTGTTCATGTAGAAAGCAATGACAGACAGGGAGAGGAATAGCAAACAGACAGCGTAGAAGGAAGGAAGGTCAGTTACAAGGTACAGCCGCTTGAAAGAGTGTAATCACACTCTGCAGCGCTCTCCTGCCACAATTTTGAATATGATCCTTGCTGACATCTACTGAGACACAAACATAAGCGGCTGTCATCACATGCTGAAGTGAAACATCCATCATCCTGAAAACATGCCATGGGTATCTGTGGCGTGGTGCAGCAGCGTTGCCCCACTGCCACCTTTTATTATGCAAACTTGCATGAATGAAGCCAAAATACATTGTTTGCAGTGCAATGCCGCCCTCTTGAGGGTTGGAGATGAAGCATGATGTATAGGAAAATATATAGACCTAAAAATATATAGACCTACCTTTATTGCATTTCTGGTCCAGTTTGTTGAGAGCCAGAAGTCACACATACGATACGTTCCAAACCTGTTTTGAGAGTAGGGTTCATAATGTCAGTGTAACATAATTATTTCTCTACATTTATTTACATGCATGTGACTTGTGGCATCTTAAGTAACTATTGGTATGAATGTTGGTTTTCCCAATGCTTTGGAATCATTTTTACAGGGTGAATGAATTTGAATTCATAGTGGATTTATGTAGTCCACACTGTCTTGAAATTATGCATACAAGCTCCAATACATATATTCAATACCATTCAAATTAAAATTCAAATATTCCTTTGCAACTACTATAATTTTTAAAGCATTTGAACTGGTTCAGTCACAATTGACAACAACTGATTTAGTCATGGTAAACAGGTTTTTGGCACATTCATGATATGGGTACATTTTGATATTAATGTACCCACTGTTACAAGATTTTGATATTAAGAATTGGGAATTTAGTAAAGATATGAAGGTAACCCGTTATATGGCCTTTTATTGTTGAACTGACTTTCTTGAATACTTGGTTACACTAATCTTGACATAAATTTCTTGTAGACTGTTTTACTTTTACCAAAGACATCATTAAAACAACTAAAAACAAGAAATCCATCACATTTTACAAAAAAAAGCAGTTTGAAGAAAACTGTGTCCATAAGTGATGCAACAGAGATGTTTTCTTTATGCTAAAACAAGCAAGCAAGCAACACAGAACTTTATGTAAACAATTCCTTATTAAAAATGTATCAGGTGATAACATTGCTCGTGTAAAAACATTTGGTTTGCACATGCCCAGCCCCAGTTTATCAAGGATGAGCCAATCCTGGGAACCCCTTTGTACTTTTTAAATCTGGTATTTAAGAGTTCCTCACATGAGATGCACAAACCTCAATATGTACCAAAAAGCCCTGTCTGAAAGTTACCACTTTATTCTGTAATTTGGTTGTAACAAGAACTTTTTTAAACTTACAGTGTACTGCTTAATTTTTAAGATTGATAATAAAAATAAAAATGCTCAATTGAAAAGGGCAGAAATAGGGAACAGCCTGGTAACCGCTAACTGGATCGAGCGATTTGTTTGGAAACTAACCTGAATGTCACAGGTGTTACTAATTTTTCCCTTTTTCTTTTATCACTTCTTTATTGTTTACTTTTCAGTTTGTTTGATATTTGTTTTTAACATACTAGCTATATGATACCTCAACTATCGAGTAGTTTAATTGTTAGACTTACTTCCGTCAGTATAATATTCCAGCAACGACATGAAACACCTGTCCTGCAGGAGCTCAATCGCGAGTTGGAAAGGGGGCGTGGCTTCCCAACTCTTAATGTGACCTTCACTGGCTGTAGGAAATAAGAATTAAAATCCATGGCGCACAGCTACAGACACACTGAGTGTGATCGTTTAAAACGTTTAAATCTTATATACATTTTGGGGTTGATAAACAATTTTTGTCGCTCTCAAATGTCTCGCTTATGTTTCCGCAACGGATTTTGTTTTATAAAAACATTTTATAAAATTATAAATACTGCCCAGGTAAATTCTCTAGTTAGCCTACCCTAAAGCTCGTCAAAATAAGTATGTTTATTAAGAATAGCGTATTTTTACATAGCTTAGTCTAAAAATACATTTAAAATGATAATTGGTAAAAAATAAATTAAAGGTTGAGGGTTTCTAACTTTTAAATTTAATCTCATAATTTCCAGGTTAAAGTATGAATGTCAAGAGTGAATATGTCAGTCCAGTCATATGTGGTTGCTGGAGAACAGAATGGTGGACAAAACTTTGGACAAAACGTTTTTGGACAAAAAGGTGGCATATGCGTAAATAAATAAACAAACAAATATTTCAACCCACTGAAGCTTACTGTCTCCCTTTTTAACTTTATATCAATCAGTTAATTAGTCCGACTGCTTGTATAGAGCACAGAGGTGGGTAGGAGTTACATTTACTACATTACATTTACTTGAGCAACTTTTTGGGGGGAAAAATTTACTTTTAGAAGATGTTTTACTACATGCTTGTGTTTATTTTTGCTTGAGTAAAATCATTATTAAATAATACTCCCTCTCAATCATTTGGAGATCAAGTGAAAATACAATAAACATTATTGTCACTAGAAGCTCTTCTCCCTGTTCCAATATATAATCAATAGCTACTGTAAGTATTAGTTTAGAAAGTCTTACATGGAAAAAATAAATGCTCTAGAAAAGTGTTTCTTCTGCCAGAATTTATTTTTGTAGACATGTTTCTAGTTTTTACCTTTTAAATTCTAGTCTCACAATGCCAGAATACATAATTAATTATTTTTCTGCCAGACTGCATCATATTCAAATGATAAATTACATACTGTGATCAAAATCTACTTGAGTAAGTTCTTGCATGACTGCTTTTTACTTTTACTTGATTAGAAAGATGCTGAAATGATACTCTTATTTGATTACAACTATTGGCTACTCTACCTCTGTAAGCATGCGCACAACCATTAACAAATACAGAAAATGCTAGCTGATTAAATATTATGTTTCTTATCACTGTTATTATAAAAAAAGGAAAATTCTAGTTATAAAGAAACTTCATGTAGGTCAAAGCACCAACACTGACTTGTTTTTAAGTGTCATTCTTTCCTTTCTCGTACATAAACAGGGCATATCATCTTGTTTCTCATTAGGAATAAACAGTAACGTTTCATTGTTTCCAGCGTGTTTTGACTCATTGTCTGTATGCCACAGAGACTGCAGACGCTAAGTGGGTGGTACTTGAACGCACCACCGGATCAGTATTGTTTTTCAGTGCTGGCTCCTCTCCGTCCTCCATCAAAGCCCGGCTCCATCTCCGCTGTACGGCGCAGGCCCGAAGTAGCGCAGCCGCTCTGAGGTTAGTGCCCTACCGCGCAATCTCCATTTATTTCAGCCCCGGCGCAGCCGCATCATCGAACCCGGCAGCGCAGGGGCGAGAGCTGATGGTTGTTTAGATGTTGATTCGGAGTGCAACTCTTTAGCATCTGAAGCTGTTTTTTTTGGGAGGGAAAGAGTTTGTTGGCGCGTTTCGACAACCGTTTCAGACAGAGAGTAGCAGCTCTGGATGATCTCTAGGCCGCTCGGCCTCTTTTTAGCGTTATGTTTTGTTTCGTATTGCGCGGGTTTCATGCTAGCTGTTGCATTACTGTTGATCGCCTCACACCCTGCACAGACATCGTTATTGTTCACATTTTATAGCTGAATTACTGATGTATATATTCGTAATAGTGTTGATATCATTCAGATAATCGACTGTACACCGCCAAATGGTTAGCCAGGAAGCTAAGTAGCCGAATGTAGGACATAGCTAGCTTAGCTTCCTAGAGGACTCATTGATAACAAACAGACTGAAACAAATGTCCTCCGATACCTGTTTCTGTTAGCATAAGCCTCGTTACAGGCTTTATGGATTATTACATGAGTATATTTATGGCTCAGTGCATTCTTCCCATTGATTTACTAAAGATCCACTGCAAACAAGCTTATCAGCAATGAATTAGATGTTTAGCTGGTTTTCTTTTCTATTATCTCCTCTGGATATAAAGTGATGAATTGAAAAATTAGCAAATTTAATGTAATATTTTTATTGATACTTTTGTAACTGTCACTCTTTAAATTCTGGAGTCTCAGTTTCAAATAATGTATGCTTCAATAAAGTGTGTAAACTTCCTGTATGCACGTATGTGTTTGTTTTTCTTGTTGATATGATTGTCATCTCTTAGGCTGTAATTACCAAATAGTTTACACATTCACACACCCAGTTAACCACTTGTAATGTGCTCTGTTAGTATGAAATAATTGAGATTACATATTTACATATAGCGTTCTGTTTTCTACTTTATGGCACATCAGGATGAACAGGGTTACCTAGTATCTAGATATCCTTCAGTGTACTTTAATTAATTAGTTATTTATTCGTTTTTGCAATAGCCTGCAGTAAATCACAGAATAAACATTACCTTGTCACACAGCAAATTGGGAATACTGTTAACAAAAACAACAAAAAAAATTATGACAACTGTAAAATGTATAAAAAATGCATTTATGTGCCTAGTGTGCAGATAATTATGCATTTTTGCTGGTAACACAATTATAACAAGCTGATACTAGCTAGCTAATTAGCCTATATGCTACATCTTCAGCAAGCATAACCTTAGTAAGCAAAGTGTTGGTGCTTCAGTACTTCTAGCACAATTTCTTTATGTCTTTTTTTTTTTCAAACATTTGCAAACATCAGAATTTATCTTTGTTAAAAATGAAGTAATATGTCAAGTAGCCTTCTTTCAGCCAGCATACCAGCAGTGCACAGCTAGGGGATCAGTCTGGCACTTTCATTATCTCCTTATTAGGACTGTAGATGATAGAAATATTAATGGCGTGTAGCTTAAGTGTTTTTGAAACTTTTCAAAACCTTTGCTCATTTCTGCTGCTTAAAATGTTGACTGATTTTCTGTCCTTACCATAGAGACATCAGCCAAACCCAACACAGTTCCCTGGTAACAAATCGATACACATCCTATTCAAAATTGTCTAATTCTATTGATTAGAATATGTAATTCTGATATAAATTCAATAAAATTAACTTGCTGGTTCATCAACAGCAGTAGTCAAAGAGGAACAGCCTTACACCTAACCCAGCTGCTGTGCAGGTTAGGTTGGTAACTGACTCTATAACCCTAATGCATCACCATGGTACCTGACTCAGGAGATTGGATCAGCCTCTTTTTCTGACCTCTTTGACTTAGACACGACGTTTCTAAAATCCAATTATGCTTCGTTGTAAATAATTTTATTTTAACTCCTTGGCTGAATGTTTAGGACAGTTGTCCTTCTGGAAGATGAACCCCCATGCAATATCAAGTCTCTTGTAACCTCTAGCATGAATCAGTCCATGTTTCCAGACCTGTTTCTATAAAAGAAACATCTTTTGAAACAAAGCATGCATTGGTAAAATGTCCTCGTCATGCAAAACCACGTCTTCTTGTATGTTCTCCAGCAGTACTGTGTAAGCTAGCTGTGTAAGCTTGGCGGCTGATAATGGACGAACACGGGGTGCACGAGACAGAACACATGACCACCATCGAGGCGAGCGCCGTCAGCCAACAGGTTCACTTCACCGTTCAAATTTTGGAGATTCCAAATGACAAAAAAAAAAAAAACCTACATTTTTGTTTCTTTGTGTATTGTCCCATAAAATATGTTTTCTGTTGATATGTACTTCTGATATATTTCCTGTAGGTACACGTGGCCGCCTTCACAGACACTGCGATGATGAGCGCAGATGAAGACTCGACGTCCTCTCCAGATGACGACCCCTACGATGACACAGACATCCTCAATTCAGCTGGCACTGATGAGATTACTGCTCACCTGGCTGCTGCAGGTGAGAACAATATTTACCTGCTTGAGAGAAAACGCGATACCAAAATAGTTGGAAGAAGCGACTTTATTCTGGGAAGTTTTATGCGTTGTCTCTCAGGTGGTCTTATAATTCAAATAGCTTTTATAAAGTGTAATTCACTTGGTTTGACAGCAGGTGGTGCCAATGTTCTTAACAGGATTCAAGAACATTGTCCCTCCTGTGTCTGGATTTTGCAGATTCCTCACCTAACAGCTTGATGTCTGGAGAAAAATCTGCCCTGTATATTCAAGATAAACTTTCTTATTATGCTTTTAAATGACTGAGAAGTTTACACATCTCTAAATCTAGAAAAATATAGAAAATATTATGCAGTTCTTCTGTTGTAATCGCAAGTTGTTTCAAAAGCAGATGGGGAAAAAAACTCCTTTTTTTTTTTGTAGAATTTAAAGTAATTTGTTGTTTGTGTCTCAGGTCCAGTAGGCATGGCTGCGGCTGCTGCTGTAGCAACCGGCAAAAAACGAAAAAGACCTCACATCTTTGAGTCAAATCCTTCCATCCGTAAAAGGCAGCAAACTCGTCTGCTCAGGTGAGTTACTCCAACAGATCTTCAAAATTGTAACTTCAGACATTTGAGCTTGCGTCAATGCTGCTTTTGATCCAACAAATGGAGTAAAACATGATGTACTTTTACAGAAAACTACGGGCTACACTGGACGAATACACCACCAGAGTGGGCCAGCAGGCCATAGTGCTGTGTGTCTCTCCCTCCAAACCAAACCCGGTGTTTAAAGTTTTTGGTGCGGCTCCTCTGGAGAACGTAGTGAGTGGATCCACGCAGTCAGAATCTGCTCTAGTCAAACTCAGTGTGCAGTAACTGGAGTCTTGAAGTTTGCCATCTTGTTTCTTACAGTGCACTTTGCAGAAATGTCTGGGAAATAAATGGCACTGAGCCCCACAAGGAATACTTTTATGTGACCCCACAAAAGCTTTGCAAAGTCTTAGATTAATATTTGTGAAATCATGCAAAAATATCCCAGGTTCATGCTCCCAAGTTTTTAGAGATCTCAAATGCATTTCTTTTGTGAGATCCCAAAAATCTTTAACAAGAGCCTGTGTTAAATTTATAAGATCCCTCTAAAGTTTCAGAAGTGGCTTTTGTTAAATCCTGCAAAGATTTTGAAAGTCATCCAGTTTTTCCCCCCAGAATTTTGCATAGAACTCGTGTGATTTCAAAACATTTTCAGAATCTCTCAAAATAGAACCTTGGATGTTTGAAGAGCTTTGCAGAATCTAGCCAAACAAAAACTGCAGTCTTCGAACTTGGGATTTTGAAAAGCATTAAAGCACTTTTTTATTTAAGAAAAATATAAATTATAAAAGCAGTCAGTTTTCTTTATATAATCCACTACGCTGTCCTCTGTCTCTGTCATATCAGGGTTTTTTTTTCAAGGTGCAAAGTTGAAAAATATCTAAAGAAATCTAAATTCCTCCAGAACAATTACATAATCAGGCCAGAGACCATCAAAGCTCTGTTTTTAACATAAGTGTTTTTGAGTTTTTTGGGGGTTTTTTTAAATATAATTTTAATCCAAATATTGCCTACATAATTCACGTCTCATGATGTCTGCTGGTCTCCAGGTAAGGAAGTATAAGAGCATGATGTTGGAGGACCTGGAAAACGCGCTGGCTGAGCACGCACCTGCAGGTGGAGAGCTGGCGTCAGAACTGCCGCCGCTCACCATCGACGGCATCCCAGTGTCCGTGGATAAGATGACACAGGTGAAACGTCCACAGACTTCTGTCTCATTAAATTAAGGAACAGCTGGTAGCTTTGCAGTAAATTACACATTTCAGCATAAAATTCATGTTCCCAGCAGAGGGCGCCCTCTGACAAACCAGAGTGGCGTAAAAATTATTTTATGCATTAGCATTTACTAATGCATAAAATTGGGATTTTTATGCAACAGGAAGTAGTGCATGACTGTGAAGTAGAAGTAAAATTTTCTAAATGTTTTACAAGTAAAATAAATGAAGTGTTGCATGCATTTATATTAAGCTCCCTTTAACAAAATCCCAATTTTTTTTTACAGCAAAACCATTTAAATGTATGTAAATATACACGTTTATTTTTCCTTCCCTTTTCTCCTACGTCAGCTGTGACACTAATTCATAATTGAACGCTGAATCAGCCAAAGCGAAGCAGAATCTCCCGTCTTTTAGAAAGTGAGAGGAAGGAAGTGTGGCACCGTCTGCTCCTGGCAGGCCTTTCACTGGGAGCATTAGTCCTCTCTTCACCCGAGGGAGCCCGGCTTGTTTACGCTGCTGTCCCCGTGCTGCTGACGCACTCTGTTAGAACATCGTCAGAGTAGGGCACGCTGGCGGCCCTCAGAGACGGTACAGGGAGCGTCCCAGCCAATCCCGGGGCCGGATAAATCCTCAGAGGCCAGGTGTTAGTCTGTGCTTGTTTTTCTGGAGGTTGTAGGATGGGATTATCATGAGTAACCTGTTGCCTCACTCAGCATGGAGAGGCCAGGTGGAATGGTGCGGCTGCTCTTACAGCTATGAGCAGCCGCACCATATCATGTGTTGGAAACGTGAGGCCTTCCTCCCCCTGTGGGAAAACCTCGCAAACCAAGGGGATAGAACTCATTAAAGCGAACTGTTTCTCCTGATATATATCACAATGCAATAATCTGCAATGTGCTTGACACACATAGGCGCCCGTCACATATAAGGAGCATCTGTAGCAGGTGATCTCAGGTCTAGCCTGAGCCTGTAATTACCCCCCAGTCTTGTTAGGTTCAGGGACCCGGCAATACAGCCGCCATGCCGAACTCTGATTGGCCCACTGCTTTGGAGGATTAAGATTGGAAGCGGGGGGGTGGGGTGGTCGGCATGAGGGCAACATACCACTTAACAAACTAGCCACTTTAATTAAGCCATCTGGCCCCGCACACAAACATCCGCATCACCCACAGGTGGAAATGCAAGAATCCCTTTACAGCTAAGTCCCTGCCCTTGGCTAATCCAAGCTGCGTCCCACTGTTTGCTGAACCCAAGCTTCCCTCACTCCAACCACCAGATGTAGCCTCTGTTTTGTCAAAGCGGCTGTAATTAAGCGCCGCCGACCCTCCATTTTCTTCCGAGATCCATTTTGTCGTGTGTCGTCATGTGACGCCCTGCAAAGCAGTTTATTGGTGGCTGATTGTGACTTAGGAGAAGGGGGGTCTAATAGGGAGGAGGCAGGGATTTATTTCTCTCAGAACCAAATTTAGCCTGTGATGTCAAGGTAGGCAGACGCTGCAATGCCTCATTGTGCAATATAATCCCCTGGTGATGTGTGCATATTACCAGGACACTGAGGACACAGGCACTAAAACCCCACCACAGCATGCCGGTAACTGTGACTGTATGCATATTTGAAAGGCATAGATGGGACATTATGCATTTGAATATTACTAAATATGGGGGGGGGGGGCATACAAAAAATGTATTTTAACAAAACAAAAACCTTACATCAAGCATTCCTTCTTAAATTAAAACATGGACAGCAAAAACCATCGAGTGACAGAGTGGCGTTAAATCGAACCTTTGTATTGTATCCTTTTGACTAACAGCCGTAAGGAACCACCTAAAGAGTAGGTGAAATTTAGTGTTTTACATGTCAAGTCAAAGTGTAGTGGAAAACGAAGCGACGGCCACACCCTGAACACACCATCCCCACAATGAAGCATGGCGGTGGTGGCATCATGCTGTGTGGATGAATCTACAAGAGGTTGACGAGTTCCAGGTTTTTATTTTTAAGGAAAGTGAACCAATGCATAATTCACCTCCCATCTCATTATCAATTAATTGTGTTGGTCTGTTAGATTAAATAAAATTTAACACATTGAAGTTTGTGGTTTATTATTGTGAAGCAGAAGTTAGGTGATGCAAGGTTTTCAAAAGTGTTTTACAAATTAAAGTTTGAAGGATGTGATGTGCGTTTGCATTCATCCCTGTTTAGTGAGTACTTTCACCACACACTTCCTACTGATTTGCAGTTTTATTGTTCCACCTTGCTTGCTAAATTTTGGTCCCATTTACTAAATATTTATATTATTATTTGTTCAGAGTAAATGCCTCTGAATATAGTTGATTTCCAGGCCCCTTAGTCTCACACATAGGTGCCTTATATGTGACGGGCGCCTATGTGTGTAAGACTAAATATAATCGAGCTCACCCAACGTGCATTGCGATTACAAATGTCAAAGAATTCATATTTCATGTAGGACGAATATTTTGACACTTGTGAAAATTGCATGTAAATATACATGCAATGTATATTGCATGCATATACATGCAATATATATGCATGTATATGCATATATATTGTATAAAGCTCCCAGTCATGCTGAGTGTGCTGCACTGCCACACAGGAGGTTCTCCTGGTGTCAGTCTGGAGCCACAGCCATAGATCGGTCTCCTAATGAACATGTTCTCCTTTTAGCAACCCTGTTTCTATTTGCAGTTCTTCACCTTCTCAGTGTGTGTCCAATCAATACGTATCCACTGCAGCCTGCTCAAGGGCGTGCGCGCGTTAATGTGTGCCTTTTTGACCGGAAAGATTTGGCGTTTTATCTTTTCCTCGTGTTTTCGTTCCAGGCTCAACTGCGAGCCTTCATTCCAGAGATGCTGAAGTACTCGACAGGCAGAGGGAAGCCTGGCTGGGGGAAGGAGAGCTGCAAGCCCGTGTGGTGGCCTGACGACATCCCCTGGGCTAACGTTCGCAGCGACGTCCGCACCGAGGAGCAGAAACAAAGAGTACGCAGCATTCTCATGCAGTTATTTGACTGAAAATTCTTCAAGGGTTCCTACGAATAGGTTTTAGACAAACCTATTCGTTTGTCTAAAAGTCGTTTCTTCTGTCTGTCTGTGCATCCTTAAAAGGTTTTAAATAGGTGTTTATGAAACAAAGGCCTCTAAGATGTCTTAAATTTATTTTTTTTAAATGAAATTTGGCATTAAAGACCTTAATTCCGGGTTTTAATTTTCGCCAGGGTAGGACTATTTAATCACATATATTCTCTTATAGCTAGTGTTTTTCTCGCTTGCAGATATCTTTATTGCATACTTTGTGACCTGAAGCGGTTGAGGCTTCTGGTAGCTAGCTGCTAAAATACCCTACCTAGCAACTGGGTCACAGCCAGCAAGGCTTTGTGCAAACAAAATCTTTTAAGGCTGTACAGAGCTATATCCGGCGCAGCTAAAAGCAAGAGACTTTTGCTATGCATGATTGTAATACAGGAGGATTGAACCATCCTCTGTATTTCTAGTGTTTTTTTGTCTTAAGTTTTGATCAAGGTGCCATTAAAACGTTTTGAATTTTACTGTATTTATCTATCCAGTTACATATCCTTTGCCAATCCATCTGTTTTCCCAACCATCCATCTTTCCACCAGCTCATACCTTTCTCTCATCCTTTGTATATTTGAACTTTGTCAATTTGCGTTAGAAGTATGGAAAAATCACGTTTCTGTATCCCGACTCTATCCTGTTTGAATCCATTTGTCCCGCTCCGCTAACCGTTCTTCGCGCGTCCCCCAGGTGTCGTGGACGCAGGCGTTGCGGACCATAGTAAAGAACTGCTACAAGCAGCACGGCCGCGAGGATCTGCTGTACGCGTTCGAGGACCAGCAGGTGACGACCGTGAGCGCCGCCCAGCACCACCTGACCGCAGCCCAGAGCATCGCTCACCTCGTTCCCTCACAGACTGTCGTACAGACCGTCAACAATCCCGACGGAACCGTCTCACTCATCCAGGTGTGTGCGCTGCTCTGCTTTCGTCAAGGGTTTTGAGTGGCTAAATGTTTCTCAAGATTGATTTGTTCTGTTTTTTATTTATTTTTTTTTAGGTCGGCACGGGACACACGGTTGCAACTCTGGCAGATGCGTCAGAACTTCCCGGCGTCACGGTGGCGCAGGTCAACTACTCGACTGTTACAGATGGGGAGGTAACATTACTCCATATCACTTTTTGAAACATTAATTACACCGAACATAGACATTCGTAATTATAGAGGGAGTGGAGGTAAAGGTAGAACACAGCAGCCTTTTTTTGTTCTGAAACTACATTTTCCCAAGTTGGAACAGAACTGGGCCACACTTCAGGGTGGAGAGATGACAATCCAAACAACTCAAGCGTCGGAGGCCACGCAGGCCGTAGCATCGCTGGCTGAAGCCGCAGTAGCTGCCAGTCAAGAGATCCAGCCGGGAGCCACCGTAACCATGGCTCTCAACAGGTCAGTCAACAGGGGTGGGGTCATGTAATGCCCTAAGGAAGTGGACGTCGGCTTAAGCTTCTTAGGGTATGATAACTACAAGGAAAAATGGCAACATTTACCTGTAGTCCTGCTAGTATAATTTCATTTAGAAATCACATTGTATCTAACATTTATTTTGATTTTAATACATAAAAAAACAGAACAAATACCCCCAAAATCTCCGATAGTCTTTACACCCTGTCAGATTGTCGTGCTACAAGAAACACAAAAACAGATGGCTCTGTCGTATGACATCATACAAGTCGATCCTTTGAGATCAAGGCCCCTTTGAGCTTTTAGATCATTTCAAATGACAAAATTACAACTTTGAGCATTGCAGATTTGTCCTGGGCAATGCAGTGTTTCCCAAACTCTCTTTCCCCAAACCTTTAAGAGAAAGAAAAGACATCTCTTGATACTTTTAGCCCTGGTTTAGGAGTTCTTGATATAAATATTCTGGGTAGAACCTATTCCTTGAGGGATTTGCAAGACAGACTTCACTGTGACAGAAAGTAAAGAGATGGTGATATTTTATTGTTACGAAATCTGTTCACACCCTCGCCCCTTAAGCAACTATTTGCACTTTTCCTCATGTTTTACTAGTTTGTGAAACATAAAATAATGCATAAAAGTACTTTTTTGAAACTTGTACACTTTCATATTTGAAATATTTTGGGTAAATATACTGCACTGAGTTATAATAATCCTACTGCAAAGTCTTATTTTAATCTTGTTGTCAAAGTACTCCACGTATGAAGCCAAAAAAAACCACTCACAGTTTCAATGTCTGACAGAAAACTCTGAGGTTTTCACCTCGCAGGACTCCGCTGTGGTGGATTTATAACATTTACCGTCATGTCTCTCGTATTTTTTTACACCACTCTTAATTTTCGCTTGAATAAAACTTGCGTCTGCTTCAGCAGGTCACCGGGGTTCAATGCTGATGAGTCACCTGCCTCTCGTGCCATTTCAGCAGCTAATTAATTAACCAACAGTGAATTGTTTGTCATACAAGAACAATTGATATTTTTAAACAGAAGCCAAAGGGACAGCGGCTCAGATAAGGATTCTATTTGCAGGACAAAAGATGCTTTATATATATATATATATATATATATATATATATATATATATAAAGAAAAAAAAAGTTTTGAATTTGCTGAACTCATCATTAATTGCCTGAGATGTTTGTTCGCTCTCTGCTGCAGCACTGTCATGGCAATTCTTGAGTATCTCCCGTCGGGGCTTGTTACCTGCGCCCTCCTGGGTCCTGCTTCCTCTCCCCTCCCCTGCTGCTGTTTACTCGTGCTGAGCTGCTCCTCTCCTCTCACCCTGGAACATTTTCCAGCTCCAGAAGCCTCTTTGTTTTGTTTTGTTTTTTTTATCACTAAGTACCCTTGCAGCGCATCTTCCTTTCCGCTTATCTTGTGCTTCTGTCACAAATATGATTACCAGCCGTTGCAGTTGCTTCCATAAGTTCATATCAAAGCTGTGGTGGTAATAAGCTGGCGATAATTCCACCGAGTCGATCTGGTTAATAAAACTGCTCTGGTAAAGCCGTAGCACCTGGCCTTTGGGGAGATGTGACAGATTCCCTGTAAGTCCAGACAAGTAAAGCCTCTTACCGCTCATACACTCCTGCCTCTTCACCTCACATCTCTAAAAACCCGTCAGCGCGCGCGTGTGTGCGTCTCAAAGCTTTTAGGCTTTCCGCCAGAAGATTGTATCTTTAGGCCTAGACTTTCCATCTACCTTTTTTTTTGTTTTGCTAATGTAATAGCATTTTAAAAACGTGTGCACAAATGTGTTTTGGTTGTGTTGCAGTGAGGCAGCAGCTCACGCTGTAGCAACGCTGGCAGAGGCCACTCTTCAAGGAGGGGGGCAGATCGTGCTGGCAGAGACGGCAGCTGCTGTGGGGGCTCTCGCCGGGGTCCAAGACGCTACAGGTACCTCTTCGCCCTTTGTGTTACCATAAACACGACAGAAGTATCCGTGACCCTTCATCTTTTCCATGTTACAGCCACAGACTCGAATATAGTTTATTGGAATTTTACGTGACATACCAACCAACGTTCGGAAATGTGAAGCGAGAGAATAATTGTCATTTTCACTTCTTTTTTTTTTAACAACTAAGATCCAATAACGTTTCGCCTTCATTTGTGTTCATGTTATTAAAATCAATTTTTGCTGCAGTTTTAAACACTTTGTTCACTAATGTTCTCCAAGAAAAAGTCAAAGCCCCTCACAGGCTGGCTATATTTACACTGATGTTAAATTACACAGAGACTATTTACTAACCGCATGTCTTTGAAAGCACCACATGATTTTATTTCGAGGCGTCTGATTAAAGGGAAATGAGTATAACTTTCCACCACTTCACATTCATGCTGTATTTTCTATCAGTCCATCACATAAAATCCCATATTTTAGGTCAGAATGTGTGAACTTTAGCAAATGCTAACCAGTCAATGGCATTTCGAATTAGCCTTACTACGTGTAAGCTTCACACCAGTGACACCTTAGTTTTAATCTACTCTGTGCTAATTTAACAGATGGTGTGTTTCATCTGTGTGCACCTTGTAGTAACACTTCCTACTTTGAATGATAAGTTATTACAGTGCTACACAAAAACTAGACGACTCCAGATC
Organism: Xiphophorus couchianus; assembly: GCF_001444195.1. Classification (NCBI taxonomy): domain Eukaryota; kingdom Metazoa; phylum Chordata; class Actinopteri; order Cyprinodontiformes; family Poeciliidae; genus Xiphophorus; species Xiphophorus couchianus. The sequence goes on along the minus strand of NC_040244.1, from coordinate 4,115,330 downwards.
CATGAATAGATCCCTCCTACAAAGCTTGATCCACTCCATCATCAATCCTGGGTTTAATCGCTTCACCAGCTGTCAGCACACACACACACACAGATGTCCTCTTGCTTTTCTGTGTACAGTTTATGCACACACACAGGCACGGTTTCACCTGTTCATTTAGATTTTTGAAATTTCTGCTCTTGGATGGGCAATTCAGACACACGAAGATGTTTGAGCCAGCATCGCTTTCAGTGTTGAATGGGATTGAGCACTTATAGAAAATCAATCGGTGCGACAAGAATCGCATTCTTGTCTCAGCTTACTGTTTGTACCCTGCAGAGGTTAAGAAAGCCCATGAGTGAAGCCAGGACCAGAGCGCACACCTAACAAGCACAGTGCAAGAAATTACAAAATTTACAACAAAGATAAATGGGGCAATTGAAGATAAGCCGAAAGAAACTTTTTTTACTTTTTCTTTTTTCGTTTTTTACGTTTTTTTATGTACTGCCCGTTTGAAATAAATGTCATCTTGAGATACTTTACAAGACAAGAAGGTCCATTCTATATACAGTCAGACAGAATTCAATTTGGTCAAATATCAGTTCAAAACAATCTGATCAATTTTCCTGCAATTCAGTCATATTGCCAGATTCACATCCAATTATATGCATTCTAATTCAACCCTAGATATTAAAAGGAACAATACCAGTTGGTGAAAAACTATATAACGAAGCCCAGGAAAGAACAGACAGAAAAATCTGATCACATCAGTGAAGCTGAATTATTTAATTAAAGAATACAGAATTTGTTCATCCAATAACCTATTGGCCAACGGTTTTCAGTTTCTACTACACAAGGAGTGTAAAAAAAAATAAATTATTATCTTTCTATATTATTGAAAAATTTGTCAAATTAAGATATCGGTGAAAATGTACATCAACATTGTACGCCTTAAAATTAAGGGTATTCATTTTTATCATTTAAGAATAATGCAATATCTTCTGTTGAGGTCAGCTAATCAGGAGCTATACAGAAGTGAAGTGCGCTGACTCATACCGCTGGCTGACTGGCTCATGTCATTCACAAACTGACATAAACGCAGCCAGGCCTCTGTAATGTCAAAGTGGAAATATCTGAGCGGTCTTTTGGAAGCCTTCAGTCAGTTACTGTGGTTTCTGTGGCCACCTTTTCAGGCCAGCGTTTCTCCAGCTAATCCCTCTTCTGATATCCAGAGCTATTACCAGTCCTAGCATGAGTTACAGGAGCGATCGCAAGCCACTGCCATCTCCTGTGCTGATATTCAGGCCTTCTTGTGACACAGTGGCAGCTTGCAGGGAGGAGCAAAAGGCCCACATGTCCGCAGCAATAATCCCTACAGGCAGAGACTCAAAACACTAAAACAGCTGGGAATGGGGGAAGCAAGCCCAGGATGTCTGATTGGTACAATGCTCTATGAAGTAACATACAGGGTTCCTACACAATCTGAAGGAGTGTGGAATTTCATTTTTATTAGTTTCCAGGGCTGGATGAATATGGGAAAAAGAGAGGTTTATATCAATACACGTCTCCATCCATCCACTGACCCATTCTGTACATCTAAATTTATCTTCCAATCGTCTATACTTCCTTTTATTCAACTGATATGTCCTTCTTTCCGTCCTTCTATTCATTCATCAACACAGATCCATTTAATTCAGTCATTCGTTTGTCCATCACCCATATGTTCTTGTATTCATCTAAAGAGTTTTCTTCATCTGTACATCCATCTAGAACCAGGAAATTTTAGCATAAAAACTGAGTAGGAACTCTGACATGTGTTGTTGATATTCTAACAAAAACGTCATCGTCTCTGAGAGGTAAAATGATATTTCCTCTGCTTGGTGTTGACGCCGATTCCGCTCTCCTTTGTTCCCGTTAGGATTGGTCCAGATCCCGGTCAGCATGTACCAGACTGTAGTGACCAGCCTCGCCCAGGGCAACCGGCCAGTTCAGGTGGCGATGGCGCCCGTCGCCACACGCATAGACAACACTGTCACGCTGGACGGCCAGGCAGTGGAGGTCGTGACTTTGGAGCAGTGACACTATGGACCTCAAACGGAGTAGAAGGCACTGAACAGCCATCTTGGAGACTTGTTTCTCTTCTGTTTTTTTCAAGACAACACATTGTGTACGATGTTGAATATATTTTTAAATGTACCACTGCAGGGGAAAGTAAAAATGATTATCAATGCATTGTGTTTACTATGTAAAGATAAGACTTTTGTTGTTGAATTTCATTTATCTTCATATTTTTTAAGCTCTGTGATGTTGAGTGTCTAGTATTTATTTCTGTAAAATTAACCCTCACTTTAAACCAAAAAAATAAAAATAAACACGGAAGGAAAGCCACAATATCATTGCGATCAATTTTGGGCTTGACGTGTACGTACTATGTAATGCTAGTCAATTATTTTTATTTGTTTAAAATGTGGTGCCACGATCAGCAGTCACTCCCTTTGGTTCCTCTCGTTCCCCATCGCTGCTCTGCACACTCCCATATCATTTTCTCACATTAGAGGGGAAAACTAAATTAAATTACATTGTCTTGTCATGTGCTTGTTTCCGTTTTTCTTTTATCACACCCAAACATGCCAAGATTGGCAGTCTCAGGATATACATTATGCTGTTGTTTACTGCTGCGTTACTAAACCCGTCTTGGGTTGTTTTTTTTTTATTATTATTATTATTTATAGTGCATGAACTTGGAGGCGCACCCTTTAGTATGTTATTTTTAACATGGATCACTTGAATCTTCTTGATCAACGCCTTTTCGCTCATTGCTGGAAGTCAAATTTGGATTAAATGTCACATTTGTAATGCAGATGAACATTTTGAGTCGTGAAATAAATGAAATGTGTCTCCAGAGTGGACGTCTGAAACAGCTGTAACTTTTACTTTAAACTCCACCATGCTTGTGTATTAAGAGGCTCCAGTGAGATGTTTCTCAAACGGTTCCTCTGCTGATGGTAAACCTTCCTAACATAGGTTGTGTGTTAATTTATTAATATTAAATAACTAAAGTGACAATGCTTCACAATTTGAAATATTTGGGGATTACTTAGTATTTTTGGCTGTCTCTCTGTTGATGATCTGTGTTGGCAGAAACTAGTCGAAGTGTTTCGAATCAGTGGAATATGTTTGTCTCATCTTTGTACATTTGTTTTAATTTAGAGACATTGGAGGGTTTTCAGCCTGAACACAAAATCCAGACTTTGGCTAGACCACTTCAAAGCTTCCAAATGTTTTCTTTTTCATTAAAGAAAGGTGGTAGACCGTGAAGCAGACCCAGACAAACATTCTCCCACCACCATTTTTGTATGATATCCTTTTTCTAAAGAGCAATTAAATTTACACCCAAAATAACAGGAAGCACTTTGAATCACTAAGTAAAGGAGCTTTTAAGCTGGACATTGAAGTTTTTTTGTTTAAAGGGAAAGTAAGACTAAAATCAAGGGCAGGGCTCCTGGGAATGTCTTTGGCAGGCGGAAGAGAATACGGATACGATTGGCTAACCTGGCCTTGCTTTGAATGAGACCTTCTGGAAGCAGCTTCTCATCTGGTCTGTTCAACAGCTCCATTCAGAGCCCCACTGGACAATAGACCCAGTCTGAGGTTCCTAATTTTGTTCTATTACAAAGGTGAAAAATCTTTTTCCTTTTTTGTATTTCGCTGAAGTGGTTTTCTTTCAACAGCACCGTGTTTCCTCAAGTCTGTGATCTTGTTTATGCATGACACACACACACACATCAAATCCACAGGTGTGGCTTACGACCCTCCTAAAGACAGCATCCGCACTCTCCCAGATGGCGAAATCAGGCTTGGGAACAGGAAGCAAAAGAGATCCACATTCACAAAGCAGTTCGGGAGTTACTCTTAACCAGATTCCAGGGCATCTGCTCCCAATCTTTAGAGGATGCAACACGCTGCGCAGCTCTCCCTAGGGAATCTGTTGGCAAAGATGGCGATGACGAGTGATCTTTTACCATTTTCAGGGCTCTTCTCCATAATTATCCCACCAAAAGCCCTCAAATATGTAGCCTCAATTACAGAGTCTCTAATTGAAAACAATAGAAATGGCGTAGCCACAGCCATTAGAGTAATGAACACAATAAATTTTAATTACAAGCTTTGGTAAAAGACACTAAGGCTGAGGCTGGCAGGCTGATGAGCAGCTTCACCACCCAATTCATGAAACGTTTTCTTCACATCAGTCAGGAGGCTCAACCAAACACCCACACATCAGTAGGGTCCTGAGGGCATCAATAATAATCCACATTGTTGAAGGTCATACAAATACAGATCACTTTTGGAGCATTACAGCCTGCCTACTTTAGAGCTGTCCTTTTCTTTAAAGTTCAGATTTTTTTTTTAAAGTCAATCATGCAATTAGGATTCGGTCTTGTAGGCAACCAGCTTCTCTACGTATATAAAATTCCTGAAAGGAAACGACAGGACACATGGAAGAAAAGGAAACCAAAGGTCATGTTTTATATTCTGTTTAAAACTACTATGGATAAGAAGTGAAGCAATGTGTATACTTTAAACCTTGGTCTTTATAGAGTTTAACAGTACAGCCTCTGGAAAATGTCTAGTGCCTGCAATCCACTTGTCAAGTTCAATCTGGCGATGCCTACTCAAATTCAAAGAAATCCCACCAGATTTTCACCACACTGACCCAAACATTTGTCTCTTCACTTCTGACATCACTTCCTACATGGCCAAAACCAACTTACTCGTGTCTTTCTTCATGCTAGGACACGAGGAAAGACACATTCTCAGACCTCCGGATCAACAACAAAAATCTTTACTTACAAGCTTTTTAGTGTTAAGATTAATTCATTTTTGTCTCCTCAGACATGGGGGTTTTTACTGCTTTGTGGCATGATGTAGACTTTTAAGTGATTTGTCTGTTCAAATCTAATTTATTTGCAACTGATCCATGTGGAACAACTGTTTTTTTTGTCTTCAATGTTCTAAATTTTATTCTAGTACAGCCTTTAACATGTCTGAAGTATATATATATATATATTTTTTTTTTTTCTTTGTAAGTGGAAAAAATATTTTACACTTATTTAGATTCATGATGCTAATTTAAAATAAGGCAAAAATCTAAAAGCTTTTTAACCCCTGTGTTTTCTTTCTGATAAAATTTTGTTCATGTTCTGAGGTTTCGCTGCCCACTTTTTTGTATCTTATTCTTATTGCCTCTTTTTTTTCTAATTATGCCACAAAACCCAATAACCTCAACGCTCCTTTCCACTCCACCCCCCACCTTTCCCGCAGTGACACACAGGGCCTTGATTACATCATAAGCTGCCTGAACCTCCTCTGCTTTAAAGCCTGGGATTTGCTAGCAGGGCCCTTCTGTTGCGGAGCAGAACAGAGAGAGAAAGAGAGAGAGAAGCATACAGGCCCTAATCTATCAGGCGTCATAGTGTGCATCCCACTCTTCCTCCAGATTAAAGCCCAACAAGATTGTTTTCAGACAGATGAAAACATCCTTTATTGCTTATTGTTCTAAACTCTCCCCTGGTATTTTGGATTGGAACCTTAAAAGTGTGATTCACACAAGACTAAGTGCATGTCTCCACATAGCATTTGAGTCATTTTAAGTTTGATATGCAAACTAACTCTGTAGATTAAAGGACTTATTAGCATGTTTTCCTGGAAAAGCCTACCTCCCTCTCTTTCAGTCAGCGACACCACCACAAAGTGCAATCAAATCTTACAGTAGGTGATGCAACAGCTTTGTGTTTTGTAAGTCCATGTTAGAAATAAACCATTTTTAAGGAGAAAATTCAATTAATAAATAATTGATATCTAGGGGTCATCAGGTTTTGCAACTGAGAGCTACTTCCTGGGTACCACGAGCGGAACAAGTTAGAGTGGGGCCGGGGGGCGGGGCTAATGACCAGGCCCTTTGTACTCAAATAATGAAGCTCGTGATAATTTAACTTTACAACACAGACATACCCGCAACAGTGGAGCTTACACCACTTAGAGCGAATATGTCATTCTGGAATGAATCTGACATGAAGTACAACAAACCAAGAGAACAACAGAAACATCAGGCTACTGGTCACTAACGATGAAACGACACAAATTCAAATCAGTTCAGAACCGCGGATGGGTTCGGATCATTTTGACACTTTGTCAATTTCAACTCAGAGCCTGGAGCCTGGTTGACCCGTTGAACCGAGCACGCAGCAGCGCGCGTTGAAGAAGCTACGCAGAGGCACGCTCCGCATGCGCAGTGTGTCGCAGCACCTCGTGCACCTCTGGATGTTTGTAAGTCGGCGCGGATCGCGCGCGCCGCGGTTCACGCTCGTCCGGGCGGCTCCAGTGTAAACCGTAACTATAAACGCCATACTGCTGGCTTGGCTCAAACACGCGCTCAACCCGAAGCGACTATAACTCAGCCTTCAGCCCCTGACATCACCGCTGTACCAATGACGGAGAGAAAAGGGGATGTAAGCTAGGCGGCTGGGCTGGTACACTTCACAATCAGTAAATTGTATCAGTTAACTCACACATTGTGAATAATGTCAGAGTTGCTACCTGTAACTAGTCCGGCTCCTTCGCTGGGCTGGCAGTTTTGGCGGGTCTGAATCGCTGCCAACAAAAAAGTCCGGTTCATCTCCCAAGACGAGAAACAAAATATGCGTCCAATGTTTGCCTTGTCCTTGCTCTCTTTTTTCCATCCTTTTCACGTTGCCGCTCCATGGAGCTCCTCTCGTGTTAACGTAGTCCGTAAAAATGCTCTATCTAGTTTGCTATCTGTTGCCAAGTGACTGATGATGACGTTGGTGGACGGCTGGTGACAAGCCTTACCCAGAATACACTTGGAGACAATAAGGACGATCCACTTGTGTCATAAAGTAAAATGTAAATAAAGCCAGTCATGTAGCACAAAATTTTATTCAATATTTTATACCCACTATGTCACTAAAATCAGTCGGTCTGGTAAAGTTTTTAGCAACCATGAGTCAACAATGACTGGGGCAGTCTACTATATAATCTACTGGGGTACCATTTTAAATAATCCTACATACACCATACTCGACAGGAGAGGGTTTGCTTTCTCCAGCTCTCATCAGACGTGATAAAGACCTGGATCCTTGACGTAATTTCCTGTTCTCCATCCGGGCCTCCTCTAGGCCCTGGCCGGGGGCTCGCCGCCCCCCTAAAGTGCCGCCCTTGTCGTGTACTACAAACAGCTACCAGTTTATTTTAAATTATGAAATGTAATGATCAATGAAATATCTTTTTTAGGTCAACAGCTCATTGGGCAACTCCTAGGTCTGTGGGGGGCAAACCTGGGGCGCCCACAGACACCCTGTTGGTGACCCCTGACCTACACAGAAAAGCTTTGGTTCTCCATCATGAAAGCAATATATTTAGCAGTGAAAGATCCATCCGAAGAGGGGAGCCACTGTCATTGATCCTTCTTAACAGTTGGATGAAGCTTCAGCCATGACTTCAGTGGCACAGCACCACAGGGGGTGCGCTGCAGGGAGGGGCTGGGTCATTCTTTTTGTCCAGAGTTCTGCAAGCAGACTCTGTAGCCGGGCTTTAATCTCCACTAATCGTTTCTTAATACGTGTGCATCCCAGGCTCTCCACCTCTGCACGCATGCACACATATTCCACACATATGGATGACATGCTTCTGGCCTGAGCCCCTACTTGCTCAAACAAGACTTAATCTCTTAAAAACAAAAAATCACTGCTTTGGGACCAGATGAACGCATATTTCTAGTTGTCCCTTATCAAATTGCCTGCGAACTTCCTAAGATTTGACCTTTGGTGAATTTTAACATGACTGAATAACTGTATGTACTAAGTCTTTAATTGGAAGTTTTTGCAACCTAAACTGGAAACACTTTAGAGCTCTTGAAATAGTATAATGTCTAGAAAACTATGTATAAATGTTTATGGACTTTCTCAGATTAAAGAAATGTCTTAGAAGAATTAAGAATTTATATTATATTGTGATATAGTTTTTTCACATTTCCCCCAATCCACCTTTGACTGGTTGAACCTTTCAAGCTCTAATCAAGCTCTTCATGATGACTCTTCTTCCAGAAGCATGCGCTGGTAAAAACAGTGCTTAGACCTGGATTCAGTAAGAAAGAACTACAAAACCCACCAAGAGGGTTTGCCTGACCAAATCATTGCTATAATTAATGACCAGCAATTAATTGTTATTATTTTGTAGAAATCAGTTGTCACTTTGACATTAAAACCTCCCTTGTTTTAAACCTTTAATCAGAAAAGCTACATTTTATTGATCATGACTGATTTGTAAATGCAACAGAAGGGTAAAGCATCCAAGGGAGTGAATAGTTTTACATGCACTGTGCATCAGCGTGCGAGCTAAGGAATAAGGTTGAATTGCAATTGTACAGCATAAGTGGAAAAAGTTTGCTTTTGAGATCGACTGACAGACGGACCTGATTGATCCGTGAACCTCAAGCTAAGACAGCATAATCACACTACAAAGTGGAAATACATGCTTGGAGATCCTGTCTTTCAAACCACATCTCCATAAGATGGAAAATGTTCAACGATCTGTGGAAAGGCAATGAAAATAATGGGCTAAAATGCAGACATGCTTGCTGATGAAGCATCTTCCGCTTTAAATGCAGCCTAATAGCGGCCGACTCACACCTTCGTCCAACTCCGGTCCAGACACTGCGTAAGGACGAAGATAATCTTATTTCACTAATGCTCTGCAGCCTGCATTAGAACACAGGAGAAGCACTGTCTCAGCTCGACTCTACCCACCCAGGAAACTGCGAGTGAGTCAGACTGAGAGAGAAAGGGGCCAGAGAGTTGCTGAAGGTGGTGGTTGGGAGGCGGGGTGGTCTGTGGGGAGAGGGTGCACTCAAAAATGCAGTGTAACCTGATCTGTTCGGCCCATCTGGAGAAGGCCTCGCATTGACAGGGGTGATCCCACAATGCACTTTGCTGCAGAGAAGATCGTTAGAGGGAAGCTGACACAATGGACGCAGTCTTTTTGGAAGAATTTATTACGGACTTTTTTTGGGGTGTGCTAAAAAAAGAAAAACAAGTAACTTGAGAGATGAGTCAGCAGGTGCCAGCACACTGGAACTTACAGACTGGATGGTTTTGGCTAAGGCCTTTTGCCCTCTGAACACAGGTTTTCATTTAGATCATCCCAAATATGTATCCGAACAACCTTCGCACTTACCGACTCTCTTAGTGCCTCAACTGTGCAAAAGCGTAAGAGCCTTTTGCTGAAGTCTAGTGATGACATCCTGGTAGATCAAATGCACCAGGCCTTCAGGCAAACCGTTGACAATACAAATCATATTAGCTAAAGCTCAAGTGTGGGCCATAAAGCAGGATTAATGCAAAGGCAGATAAAGGGTTTTAAATCCCAACATATCCCCCTGTCACCTACATTAGCAGACCCTGACCCAGATATAGAAAGCTCAGAGTAGAGCAGTTTTATTCTTCTTGATTTGAGCCAAACTGTCAATTCACTGTTAGTGCAAGGTAACATCTGAGGGAGAGTCCCTCGCTCGCAGCCATTCGTCGTCAACAAGGCTGCATTGAAAGAGGAGGGTAAGACGACACCGCATGGGTTGGCAATTATGCCACAGGAGCTAAGACAGGAGTCCTCTGATCGCCGCTGGCTGCAAGCAGGAATGGCTGGACATCTGTGCATAAAGTCCACTGCAGCACATCTCATATCACTGTGCCATCAAAGTCAAAACCTATCAGGAAAAACTGACTGATGGGCAGAGAAATTCATTATTGTTGTTGCGTTATCAGCACAAACTACAAGCAATTTGTATCATCCATTAAACACATGAATGGTCTGAAAGAACTTACTGCTATTGAGAGCTTTGCTTATCTTTTTTTCCTAAGAATACGTTGGCTATTTTAGTGCATGTCAAAAAAAGAGTGATAGTGGTAAATTCAATCAAGCTATTATTTTCAATCAAGCTATTCCTTAAAGCTTCCTTAAAAGTTATCACTTTTGCACATGATGAACAAATTTGATCTATATCACTTCTATATGGTAATAAATATTACTTTTAAGTGGTAAAAATGATGACTCACCTCCGGTCATGGAAAATGTGATGGGTCTGCTAGCTAACTGATGTGCAAAAATGAGCTGACGGCTGAATTAAAACACCCATTCAAAGCTTCTTCCAGTTATCTAGACAAAATTTGACTAGTTTTGACTGGTAGTCGATGATAATCAAGATGAATTTTCCCTTGAACTGCCTGCAGAAGATGCTAGCCAAAGATTGACGTCGAATTCCAGAGGAGTCAAAGAAAAGTGTTACTTAGCCTGACACAAGCCACTAATGGATCTGCTCATCAGTCTTCACAGGAGCTCTCAGTAAAAATTTTGATAATGTCACACTCCCAAAAGAAATGGGACAGTATGAGAATCTCACAATAGCGTTAAAAAAACATTGTTTAATAATATTTGCATTGCAATTAACATAACAAGCAGCTTTAAGTTGGCTAGTCAGGCTATTTGCTAAGGCAATCCGCATATAGTTAATTGCTTAACAGGCATTCAGGGTTAGCTTAACATTGTTAGTTTCAAAGCAGTGTTCCCCTTATAAGAGTGGTAGATAGTCAGGATGGCAATATGTGGGGTAGGAGCAGAGCAACTTTAATTGAAAAACACTCCAGTCATTACAGCACTTTCTTTAGCATCATATTTAATGGTATTTTAAGCTATAAGAACACTGATGTTTTTTTTGTGTGTGTGTGTGTGTGTTTTGGAACTTTTCAAAATCTTGATATTTGTTAAAAATTGGTAAGTGACCTGAAAGCAGGTGCTTTTCTTCAGCAGTCAGTGGACATGAGGCTAGTAGTCTATGGGTACCTGATGGTTAGTGTGCTTTTCATGGGCATATAGTCATGTAAAACAGAGGTTTCCAACCCTGGTTCTCAGGCCCCGTCCAACATGTTTAAGATGTGTCTTTGTTCCAGCATATATGTTACATATAATATCTGATTCAAATGATTGCATGACCTTCTCTGCATGACATCTAGTGCTGCTGAAGTCTGTTAGTCACCCAGTTATTTAAGTCAGGTGTGTGACAGCAAGAAGACACTTAAGACATTCAGGACAGGTGTGATTGAGGAACTTTGTTGGGAGTTAATGATCTAAAACAGAGACAATACATTATTGGGTAGAATATTTTGATGAATGAACTTCTCATTTTTTACCTGAACATACTGTATGCACCCCACTAATGGCAGAGAGGTAGTTTTATTGAAAGATATGAACAAGTTGGTTTTTTTTTTTTTTGGAGTGTTTCAACACATTTCAGCTCTGACTGCATTCTGTTAAAAAAAACAAAACTTTTATTGACCTTTGACTAAAAACTCCATATCACATAAGTGGAAGATAATGGATGAATGGATGGACTTGAAACTTCAAGGTATGTTTTGTCTTCTACTGTGCATACGATGCAATCAATTTGTATGGCAGACTCCAAAGTGCCCACAAACAAATGCAGTGAGCATCAAATTCGCCATGATTTTTTAGAACATTTATGACATTGTAGTTGTCTTTTTTTACTTACAGAACAGCACAAAATGTGAGGCTTTTGTGTGAATCCAACCATTACAATTGTCCAGATGTGTAACCCATCGTAGATATGTTCCAGCAGCAGGGTGTAAAATACAAATGGATGGACGACCTTCAAGACCACATACCAAAAGCCTAAAATGACCTTCACGGAGTTACTGGAGCTCTGAGGCCAGGGTGTGCAGGGGAGGAACAGAGGCTCACCCCACCCTTCATCACCTTCAGCCACTCACTCACTAAAAATGTAAAAATGTTCCTCAGACTTTTATCAGCACAGGACCTGCCAGGTTGTTGTCGCTTTTAGCTGGCGGACGCTCCCAGACAGTAGTTGGCAAGTCTAGAACCACCGGATCCATCTACCTCACCAGTGTGAGTTCTACCATTGCCAAACACCACCTGAGAGCTGCCGGGACTCTCTGAACCCACAGAAGCCAAAAACATGAAGAAAGTGAAGACAAACAGTTTGCAATGGAGCCATAAATGCACATGGGTGAAAAAAAAAGGTCTGATTTTTTCTTTGATTTGGGGAGAGTCCTCTTGGGTGTTGGCTTCCATTATAACATTCTCATAAAATGGGTGCATTTTCCCCGAAGAATATAAACGAGAGTTAAGCAACCAAACAAATCAAACTGGATGGCGAAAGCATTCCAATCCACAGCCGAGCGAATTTGTTGGAAATCTATCTTGTCCTATATTGGCACTACACATAATTGCTCAAAGTATATATACAGAAGCAAAAATGTGCTAGTGCCAAAATGGGCAAAGAAGAAGAGTGGCTTGGGTATCCAAAGGCAAGCAGCTGTTGTCACAGAGACACATGGAGGAAAAGATGAACAACATGTCGCAATACAGCCCGTGCACCAGAAAGTTACATCACTTTCCGCATCCCACCCACGAGCAACAGAAGAGCACAGCAGCAGAAAGTAAGCTGAGAAGCAAGTGGTTCTTTCTCTGCTCTGTTTATGGCCCTATGGTAATTCACTGATAGCGAGCTCTCACAGTGAATTCTACCAGTGCCATACACAGAACAGGAGTCGTTATCAATACCCAAAACACCTACGGATTGGCCAGTTAGTGAGTCTGGGAGAGGTCAGTCAGACCAGCGGAGCAAAGCTGCGCACCACATAGACCACCACAGACAGGCCTCCAGTGAGCGGAGGAGAAACAGCAGCCCAGATGTTACAAAGATGTTATGTCACGAAGGTGGAGGGGATACGCAGTGGTTGTAGCAGTGACGCAGCTTTAACTCGGGTGTGCTGCAGTGCGGTGGACTGACCCAGCCATTGAGTAACAGGTCAAAGACTACTGTGTCTGGACTAAATATAAGTTCAGCCAATCCTGAGGGTGCGCAAACACCCTCGACTAGCCGTTTACGGCTAATCACCTGCGTTGCCATCTTTAGATTTCAAGGAAATTGGGGGTTATAATTAACTATTCTTAAAACAAATGTAAACAAGGCACATCTGAATGGGTTATTGTGCAATGTAACCACAAGAAACTCAAATTTAGAGTTGTACCTATTGGACTTCATTGGTGAGACCTTCTTTAAGGTTCGAGACAGAAAAATGTGTGGCAGGTGAGTTGATGGGGGTAGTAATTTTGAATCCAACAAAAAAAAAAAGGGAACTAGCCACATTTATGCGTATTTTCAAAGTATTTATCCAATTTTTATTAATCTAAAAAAAATGCAACAAAGTACCTGCTCTTGGTTGACACGGTTATTGCAAATACATTTGTAAATTTTCAATTTTTCAATGATAGACCAGAGGATCTGATTTCTGGCTGGCTGATTGGTGCATCTCTACTAAAATCTAACCAGTGCATCATAAAGGGGGGAAAAAAGGCTGATCTTGCAAAATGAAAAATATTTTGACAAGTAAAAATGGAAACACATCATCATTTCATTAAAACTACAAGGCCCAGCAAACAAATATCAAATGCAGCTGTGAAAACATTAAAAATCAGAGCAAATAGAGTACTACAAAGGTACATATGCACACAGCCATGTTAGACATAAGGTTTAGCTCAGAAGTTAATCTCTTAACATCCTGATCACAACCACAGCATTTCCAGAGATAGTCACCTTTAACATGACCTCTGTAGATTAGGGTCGTTTTACTCTCCAGCCAATGCTCTTCTGGGGATGACTTTATAAGAGATTAAAGGATATCTTTACATATTTTGGGAGAAAATTAACACCAGCCTTAAACTCAGTTGTGTAGATTAGCTTTTCAATTAACTGGCATACACAAGTTAGCTCCCTCGCCATCTCAAATGAGCCCACAAATCATAATAAAGCAAATATCTTACAAGAACCCAAACAAATTTTGTTATGGAAAATGCGATTCGTGAAGCTTCTCTTCAGCATTAAGGCCAAAAATCAGGAATGAATCCATCCAGGATGGAACAACAACCTAACAGCAAATGACTGACCTTGACTCTGTTGTGTACAGCATCCCTCTGCTACAGATAATCCGAGAGGAACGAGCTTTCTCAGTCCTCGGCCCCCGTCCTGCCATGCCAGGGCCCGTGCAGAAGACGCCCCACCCTTGGTTCGGCCATTAGCTTCCCTGCACTGTGGGGCCCTGCAGTGCAACGGAGCTCCCATTGATTCTCAGCGATCAAACCATGTACTAAGTGATTCCTCAGACGCCCAAATGGCTTCCTGAGCAAGACTCTCAATACCATTTCCTGGAGAAATCAATACCACTAAAAAGCCAAGTCGGGGGGGAAAATAAATAAATAAAACAGAAGAAACACTGTCTCCTTTTTCATACTCATTCTATGATATATTTTTTTCTAGTTATGCTTCTTTTTTTTCTTCTTTTTTTTACTGGAAGACTTTAAAACGCAGGAATGTAAAGTAGAGAAAATGCTATGTCATTTCTGACAGAAAGTTGCAGCTTTTAATTTTTTAAATTCCCTCAATGAGAAAATACACCTGGACTTTAAAATGTAAATCATTATCGAGGCCAGCAGATAAATAACACATCAAATAGCAAAACCACTTTGGTAGACTGAGGTGGTTTTAAGTATTTAACAGGCTTGCATTTTCAACTTGATCATTTTTAAATACAAATAAGAACTGAAATGTAATCGAGAATTTCATGTAAGACATTGCTCGTTTCTTCTAATTGTGAAGCTGTAATAATTATAAAAGAAAGCCCTTTCAACTAATTAAGCTGAACAAAAATAAAAATCAGCTTTGTTAAGTCATGAAAAAAAATAACCCATGACTTGTGTGAAATATTCGAAGGCTGTTAAAATTATAATTCGACACTATGTGCAACACATTATGTCCTTTTGTCTGCCGGCCTTAAATCAACAACATGAGAGCTGCAACCCCCCCGCAGTTAATCGCATTTGTCTCAGTAGGAACCTACAAGTCCTCAACTTCACGGTTATTTCAGGAGGATTTAGCGCTTGTCTAAGACCTGCAGTGAGATCCCAATTCACCATCAGCCAACAGTCTCGAAAACAGGAACAACTGAAAACTTGGATCGTTTTGTCACAAACCGAGTTGACGCTGCTGCTTACATTTTCCAACATAACCAGGGTGTTTTTATGGTTTATATTTTTGACAACATTCCAATAATAATAGTAATAATTATTATTATTTTTCTAAAGCGGGAATAAACTGCGAAGAGCTTAAAATTGTGCAGTCACAAAGTAAATCCTGGACCTGTATTCTCCATTTAAACGCATATAAAAGCAGGTGCAACATGGTGACGACAGCCAAGCAGCAGCAGCCCGGAGAGCCACACAAACAGCGCCAAAAGCCAACACATTAGAGAAAAAGACTGTTTAGTTCTCAGAGGAGAAATACGATGGAGAACCGCATTTCTGAATGCTGAGCTCGTTTTCGCGCTTGACTCGACCATGACTATTTTATTTTTTATTATTTTAAAAATAGTCCCATCTCTTATTGGGTCTGCAATCAATTAAATATATTGCTGTAAATTTAGTTGTATTTTTAAGCTATTTAAAGCCCCATACAATATATTTTATAATATGTAATCTTTTCTTTTAGGTTAATCACTCAGAAGGTTTTCCTAAATGAGTTCAAGCTCTCTCTCTTTATATATATAAAAAGCCTTGATTTCACATTTATCCGTTGCTAGAGTATAAATTCGCGTCATACCTTTGAATCTCTTGCAGCTGATCGGCACATCTCACACACTAAAGTCGCTCATTTTCATCGCAAACCTGTCATTACGCCTCAAAGCTTTTTGCTCCGGGTTTCAAGGTGCTTGCTGATGGTGACACAAGCCTCCGCTCCGCTCCGCAGCTCTGCAGGATCACAATGAGACAAAAG
Organism: Xiphophorus couchianus; assembly: GCF_001444195.1. Lineage (NCBI taxonomy): Eukaryota > Metazoa > Chordata > Actinopteri > Cyprinodontiformes > Poeciliidae > Xiphophorus > Xiphophorus couchianus. The sequence goes on along the minus strand of NC_040244.1, from coordinate 4,099,411 downwards.
AAATCCCAACGCAGTCCTGAACTTCCTGAGTATCAAATGTCAATTTCAGCCCTCTGGACTCCTCTCCTCCTCTCTCTCTCCTCCTCCTCGCTTTTTTTTTTTTTTTTACCTGCGCGTCCAGAGCTGCTCGCTTGCGCAGGAAGAAGGAGAAAGGTGCACCTATTTAAAGGCGCAGGCACACGCAGGAGTGACTCAAGCTCCAGGTAGAACGAAAACTTAACAAGCTTTTAGATCCCGTCTTCTTCGGTGGTTTTTTGGTCAAAGTGGATGCGGATGAGCGCTGGCCTGCACTGAGTGGAAAAAAACAAAATCAAAACAAGCAGACTTTGAAAACAAAGAAGCATGACAATTATTACTGTGGCTTTTTGTTAAAAACATGGCCGGAGCAGCTTCCATTGAGTCTCCCTCCGCCTGCTGGACTTCAAACAGGCTGAGCGGATGAGGATTGGTTTAGTCTCTGCGGATTAAACGCTTTTGCAGCTAAATGTTTTGCTGCAAACTCAACTCCCCACCTCCACCTGTCCTGGGCAGTATTTTGAATATATATATATTGTTTTAATGGACAGATATTATTTTCAACGATGCATTACGATCCATTTTGATTTAAACCTTTTAGTTTTTGGGGTTTTTAAAAACAAAAATCTGGACAGGACAGGAATATATTCCAACTGTTTCTTCCATTTTTTAAAACAGACAGCAGGAACCCGTCCGTTCTGCTGCAGTAGTTTAGTAATTTAGACCTGCGATATGCCGTCCGAGGATTTCAACGCAATTTTATTCAAATTGCACATTTTTTAAAAACAGCAGCACTGGATGCTTTTATCATAAAAAACAAACCACTAACAGGCCGAAAGCATGGAGAGGCCTAAAGGCATGTGCTTTATGCAGTCTATAGATTACTAGTGCTTTAAACCTTCACAGCAGTTTTTTTTAAATAATAATAATAATAATAATAATAATTTTTATTCGAGAACCACACAGGTCCCATACAGCATCTTTCCTTTCATGAATTGGAAGTGGAGATGCAAAGTGGAACCATACAAAATACACTAAAACATAAGAAGAGCTGTTCAAGAAAGACAGGAACTTCAATCACAGAAGGTAACACAAGAAAAACATTAGATAGATGTTAAAGATTTAAAGCCATATACTTAAACCAAAACACAATTTATTATCAATGAAAGGCTAACCCTTTCCATCAAGGCAGTCTGAGGAACACATTTAACAGTATAAATATCGAGAATAGTGTCTGTTTCCCTATGGAAATATTTGACCTTATTTCTGAATTGGGTCTAGTTCAATAAGTACCATCCTACAGATTCCTATGAGAGGAACCTGGTTCTCCTGAAAAGTGTAATGCAGCATAATATGCTGAGTTCAGGCCGTTTTTATTGAGAAAATGTGACATGGATATAAACAATATCCTTAGAGAAAGGATATTTGGACATGTTTTACGAAAAAAAGGGAACACCTTTTCAAATAATAACAACAAAGTTTAGCTATAAGTTTTTCGAATACCTGAGGATAATTTTCCATCTCCTCAGAATAGACTTTACATCAACCAGAGTGATAAAAGAACATAAATCTCAACAGCTACGTAAAGGTGCTGCAAATGATCATGTCATCAGCATATAAATATATTCTGGTCCTTTCTAGATTACAGCTCATGTTAGGCTAACAGAAGCTTTATTACAAGGTTTTATATGCACCGTAATTCCGTATTACCATCTGGGAACTTCAAACTCCACTTCAGAGTGTACGCAGAACACATTATGAGTTCATATCCCCATTTGTTTGTAAAAAAAAAAAAGAAGAAGAATAGAGTGGCACCGAGAACAGATCCCTGAGGAACACCAGTAGGTATTTTAAGTGGAGCGTCTGTGTTGTTTTCTGTGGTAACCATCTGAAGTTCTGTCAGATAAATAATTTCTACAATAGTCTGTGGTCAATTCATAAGAATAAAACACCCAAGACTTACATGTTTTAGCCAAATCGACAATAATTCTGTTTGTAGGATAAGTTAATGATACAATTTGCCCCCGTTTTCAATTAAACACACAGCAATTAATTACTAAAATAGAAGTTTTAAAAAAAAAGACGTTATTGAGTTATTTCTGAATTAAAAACAAACAAACTATAAAGCCCAGTTTGCACTGACATGAATTTTCACATAACCAAAGCAATGCTCACATCTGATGGACTGACCACCGCATGCCCCCCCTCCCCACACACACCCCTCATCCACACAGGATTAGTTTTAGTCGGCTGCTGCTGCTGCTGCTGCTGCTGCTGCTGCAGTTGAGCCCGCAGTTCTCGCTTCGAGATGCTGCGAGATCAAATGACCACGTCCAGATGGCTAATGATTATCAAGCATTGCATTTAAAGCTCGCACTCCACTGCAGATTGCGTAACACTTCCTTGTCCGGGAACAGCAAGGGGCGGGGGAAAAAAATGCCTTTGCTGAACCAAAACAACGTATTTCTTTTTCGTTCGTTTTTGCTTTACAAGCCGATTGAATGTCGCCAAACCCTTCAGATAAAGTTCATACGACCTGGTGATGGAGGGCCAGAGCTGCATCTCTGGGCCTTCACACGGCCTCTGCTCCTCATCCTCCTCAGCCTCCTCGCACGGTGCGCCCGCGTTGCTTTTGGATGCTTAATATATGCGTCGGAGCGCTGGCCACGCTCCTCTCCGATGGGCAGCGAGAGTCCATTTACCTGCTGTTGATAATCAGATAACCGGGCGCACAAAACCCCGTCTAATATTTAGAGGTGATGCAGCCCGGATTCGGTTTCGCTCCATTCAGAGCGAATAGCGACGGTGAAATCCATCCTGACCGCCGCCGCTCAGCAGGAGCCCCTTCAAAAAAAAAAAAAAAAAAAGCCTTGACGTGGTTTCCACCTGCTGAAACCCGAACCGTGGATCCATGTGAGGGACGGCCGTGTGTAAAGGAGACGAGGAGCTTTCTATGAATATTTAAAAATAATAATAATAAAAAAAAACCCTGATTCGGTTCCTTTTCGTGACAGAACCCGAGGAGATCGGATGATGGAGGCAGGAGGGAGGCTGGATGAAACAATGATGCTACGAGAATTAGTCAGTTGGTTCGCTGAAAGGGAATATTTCAATAACCCGGGAATTGATGAGGCCAGGGAGTGACACCATCACACACACACACAAAAAAAGTTAAAGTAACGATCACCTGATTGAAAAAGAAGCACCAGATGTATAAATGTAATTCAAATAAATAATACGATAACAGTGATGATAAATACATTCGAATCAGAAATGTATATAGGCTATATATAAATTTTATATGGAAAAAAATAACGTAAATAAGTAAAGCTGTGATAAACTTGAGCTGGAGAACATTTTCAAACAAATACAGTAAAACACAACCGAAAATAACAACAACAAAAATATATTCATTCATTAATAAAAAAAAAATATATATATATAAAAAAACATTTTCTAAAATGGGTATCATACTTTTTATATGGATTGTGCTGTTAAATTCAACATATCAATATTTCGCAGCATATTTATTTGATTAGTATTTCTCAGACCAATTCGCTGTAAAGCTATTCAATTTACATTTATTTTTTATTTTTGTTTGGGAAACAGTTGTGCCAGGTTTGCCTTGGTTTCTCCTTTCAGCTGCTTTGAGTTGTTGTGTGTGTGTGTGTGTGTGTGTGTGTGTGTGTGTGTGTAGGTGTGTGTGTGTGTGTGTGTGTGTGTGTGTGTGTGTGTGTGTGTGTTTGTGATAGAGGCCATGTTAATCAGTACCTTATGTATTAGTAAAGACCCAGCGATCATTGTACTACTTGCCGCTGTTGCAACCCCAGACATCAGTTATGGGCCTGAAACGGAGCTTGTAACTCGAGAGAACCAATCGTCTGCCACCAAACTCCATTCTGAGGAACCCAACACCTAGAACACACTGATGAGAGTTTCCTCTGATTGGTTGATGAGCTCCCGGCTTCCCAGTATGATCCCATTCTACAACATTGTACGTCTACGTTGTATTGTACTGTATGTACATTGCAGGAGTTACTGACAATGTCGAGAAAGAGACATATGGAATCAACAGGGGGTCTATTTTGTATGAGTGGGATACAACCTTCACCTTTCAGCGCAGAGACTCGAGGTTCACTTCCTGCTAAAAGCTTTGTTCTGGAAAATGCTCGAGACAACAGCGATTGATCACGGCTCGCAGCAGACGGCTCGTGAGCTCTAATGTGGAGCCTGCGGGCTTCGTAATGCCTTAAAAGGCCACAGTGGCGCAGGACACCTGACCGCCCCGTCTCTGCGCGGGCCAATCGGATGGCTGCTGCATAGGCTTTTGGGATTACGTCAGCGGGTCTCGAGCAACGCACTGCGGATAAAACAGAAGCTTTAAATATTTCATTGAGGTTCTCAGGTTGCTGGACTTCTGGAGGTCAGGGCGTGGGGGAGAGACGGCCCCCAGTCTCCTCTCCTTCCCCTCCAATAACCTTCTAATGAGGAATAAAAGGGAAGTTTCGTTGAAATTGACTGTGATAGACCAACACAAAGTGGTGCATAAATGTGAAGAGGAAGGGAATTGGGAACCAGTCGTACAGAAGTATTTATCCCTCTTTATTTCTTAACAACTGAACAAAACAAAACTTTATAAATCAGAATGTAAAAAATGTATAGAGCCCTCCTATTTTAATTTGATGTCAGTACGATTCCAGCTCTTCAAGGCATTAGTGGGGGAAAAACTTCATTAAAACCGAAGAACCCCGCAGCAGACAGGTTAAGGTTATGGAGAAGTTTAAAACAGAGTTATAGCTTCTGAAACATCCGACACTGAACACATTTCCATGGAGATGCTTGGTAGTGACAACGACAGGGAAGCTGCTCATATCTTTTAAACCAAGCATCTTTTTTTTTTTTTTTTAAACCCATTTTAATTCTGTTAGGGTTCCGTTATTTAAAAACCTCACCTCAAATTCTGTACAGTCTCCGACGTGTCAACTAGTTTGAATTTAAAAAGCCATTTTCACATTTTAATCAGTTTTCAGCTTCAGTTGCTCTTTAATTATTTGGCGGTTTTCATGTCAGAGATGGGAGAGAAATTCCACGTTTTGGCTTTGCAGCAGCGATGAAGACAAAACAGGAAGAGAGGACAGATTGCTGCGTGACAGAATACATTTTTTCAGAGGAGAGCGGATTAAACAGCCTTATGTCAGAACATTTATCCCCCCTGCTGTGATTATACAGAGGGCCGGTGGGGAGTTTCAGCTGATGGACACAGGAACAGAAGATGAGCTAGCGCCCTCGTCTGGTCCGCTGGCAAAACAGCACCCAGTGACCGCAACAAACTAGGAAATTATCAACTACAGTCGAAGTTGTTCATTTACCATGGAATAAAAAAAAAATAAGCTAAACCTCAGGAGATGGACATGAACCATCTCCATTTCAGATAACAGCAAAGGCACCTGATGTCCTCCATCAGCTTCACAGCACCGACAGGAAAGCAGGCCTCACTCTGGACATTTCTGCACCAACCGCTGAGCGAGACCACACTGACACCTAGTGGAATAATGTGGAAAGCAAAAACTTCCACTTGAACTTGAAATGTTTTACTAAATTATCTACTAAAATAACCAATTAAAATGTCGTTTTGAAACAGTTATCATTTTGAATAGGTTAAAACATCATCAACAACAAAATACATTTTAATCCATGAAACTGAAAGCTAATAAATATAAATGTTATTAATCAAGTTCTCACTTCTACATGTAGAGATAGAAACACCCAGAGTAAACTACAAGTTGCATTAAACGGATGTTTTAGCTACCACTGAAGATAATCAGTCTTAAAAATTATTTTTATTTTGCTGGATCGGTACAACACTTTCTGACTTTTGAAAGAACAAAACAAATGCATCTTTTATGGCACTTTTAAATATAGGACTTACCAAGCATACAAAAGAAATCAGCATCACACAGAAGCGCATATACATATTCAATGTTTTATTAAAAAAAGAAGTTATAACAGTTTATTTTATACACAACTATTTATGAGATTATAAGCCTGTTAACAGAGAGCATTTGTCTTTTTGACAAGCATGCCCACTTCACAATGGGGGAGGGGGAAAAAAAGGGAAAATAAGATGAACAAATTAAGACCAGAATGAACTTCTTTTAACAAATCAAAACATAAAACCTTCTGTCTTTTTAAATGCTGCAAGTATCACACAATAGGTACCAAATACATAGTTTTTTTTTTTCAAACTTACATGTTCAAAGCAGTGTGTGCTTGATAAAAAGGGGCTGATGATGGTAGGAGTGCCTGGAAGGGGTTAGAAAATCCACACAAGCACCAGAAACTGAGTGAAGGTGTGCACTGAAAAGCATGCAACTGCTAAAAGGAGACAGTCAACAAAGCGGAGGGAGAGAGAGAGGCGGGATCTTTTGTGCAGACGACTCTTCGGTTGTGCTAACAAAGAGTGGGGCTTTTAAAGTTTGGCTTAAGCTCCTCGTCGTTTTATCCGAAAGGGTGCACAGGCGAGCACAGATTACGGTCCTTAACAGCCAAGAAGCTCCAAGATGGGAACCAACATCAGGTCAAAACTAGACATTTTAATGCTGAGTGGATACAAAGTGCCAGAAAAGTTTAAGTAATTTCTCATATTTGGGTGAGTCGACCTTATTTTCATGATTCTTTTCTGGAAACGCACCAACCTCAGCGCTCCGGTATAGCAATATCTCTGAAGTAGAGATGCATCTATCAGGCTTTTCCCAGCCACAAAAAATACCTGGCAGGACAAAAAAGTGTTGCAAATTGTTTGACAGACATGTTAGTTTTGAATCCAACAAAAAATGAAAGAATTACAAGATTATTCTTATAGATGCGTCAATGAATGTGACCTCAAATTTGATCTGATTTCAGTTAAACTTAAATAAATGCCCTGATGCATTTTTATGACAAAAATGTTCAGTCTTAATTTTATTAATTTAATTAGGGGGGGGGGGGGGGGGGGGGGATTTCAGCATTTGACTCACTTATAACCAATGAGAGATGACCAAAAGGAAACTTGCAGATTCCAATTTCTGGCTGACTGACTGACTGGTGCACTTCCACTCTCGATGGTTTCAATAGTATCTTTTTTTTTTTAAAAAAAAGACGTTTGCATGATAAATCAGCTCGTATATTAAAAATATATTTTCCTAGGATGGCCAAGGCAAGTGTCACAAGCAGCAGGTAAACTAGTAGGGAACACGTGGAACATCTTGAAAAGGAAAGCTTTCACCAAAAGCCACACAGCTGCAGGTGAAAGAAATTAACACATCTTTTAAAAAAAAAAAAAAAAAATCAAATTGTTCTGTTACAAACTGAAAACAAAAGGGATGCCTCTGCATTTGAACGAGTGGATGTTCAAGAGCACAAAAACAGTCTGACAGTAGAAAGATCCGAGCCACATTTCTGCTTTCTGTACAAGTCAGATCCGTCACAACCGCTGCGCCTCAAAATAAAATCGCTGTACAAGCTCGAGCGGGTGCATCTATACGGTTAGATGAGAGTGAAAATTCCCCGTTACTAAAGAACCTCATTAATAGGTTTACCAAACTACAAATCTATCTATCCTGACGCAGTAAAAAAACAAAACAAACACACACAAAAAAAAACAGCTCAACAATTCCTGCATGATTTTCTGCCTGTTTTTTTTTTAATACCTTCTAGGTGAAACATGGTTAACCACAATGCAGAACAGAAGCAAAGAGTACTTCAAACATTCGCTATAATAAAACCTGGGGCGTTTCAGATGAATTTTGTGTCGGCGCACAAAGACAACAGAATGGACTCACACCCAGAAAAGAAAAAAAAGGAAGAGAGTTAAAACGATGTGCTTCTCTAGAATATTACAAGTCGTCTCCATGGCTTCTTAAATACATGGTTTTTGCTGAGTTTCTTGATGCAATGATGAGGCACAGAAGAGAGGGGGGAGGGTTAAACTGAAGGTGATGTGATGACTTCCCAGAAGCATGCACTATTCATCTTGGGAACCAGAGCTACAAAATATGTCAGTTTTCTGTATTTGCACCAATTTTCACCCTGATCGGCATCAAAAAGTTAACGTTTTGGCTCAAACTGTTTTTTTTTATTTTGTTTGGTTTTTTGTTTTTTTAGGAGGCCAGAGCCATATGCAGTAGACAGACACTTTATTGTTTTTTTTTTAAAAAAACAAAAAAACTCAATATTTTTATCACAAAGTGAACATTTTTTTTCTTTTTAAAGAGTACATGTAATAAAAGTTTTTGGGTAATAGAACCAACTTATATTTGCACTTGTACTGTTGTTCTTTCAGCATCATTACTTACCACACAAAGGTTTTTTTAGGTTAAGGAGACCAATTTCTACCTACATTTTTTTTCCCCCAAATGTCTTTTTCTTCTTAGTGAAAGCAGACTGCCACTTGTCAGGTAACACAGCACAGGTTGGACCAATTGCAAAGGGGATAGAGCAGCGGAATGTGAGAAGGACTAACCTGTATGTAGCGACCAAAAAAATAAATAAAAAAAATAAAAACCTAAGAAACAGAACAAAAAGTGCTCTTCATTTTCAGCCCAATCAACCCAAAAACTCAAAGATCATTGAGTGTGGGATGCTTCACAAGTTTAAAACTCCCTTTCATGCTGGTTTTTAGCAACAAGGACAATCTGCTTCCTGACTAAGAATAATTTTATTCTTAAAAAAAAAAAAAAAAAAAACAGGCCAAAAATATAGTTTATATTACAGACTTTTTTTTATGAAATGCGCTTAAATCAGATACCCAGAGCAATATGTGTCACCCTGTAGTCAGACAGGCATTCATCTGTTCTGCAATATCGGCCTGTTTTTTTTTTTCTTTCTTCTTTTAAACACCAAGACGGTCAACAGACTAAAACAAAAATATGTAACATCCAACACAGCACTTAAACCGAAACAGACCTTATTATTCCAGACTTTTCTTCATTAGTATGTTACCAGAGATATGCTTAGCAAGTATTCTGCATTCATCGATGAGTATCTACTGGGGCTGTGTGCCTTAAAATAAGAGTTTTGTAACCTGAATAAAACAGAAGCATTTCCTCCCCCCCCATACTTGCTCTAGTTTGCAACAGTTGTGCGCATCGCAGCCAGCACAGCAGAGAGGGACAGGGGAGGGACATGCAGAACGTGTTTCGCTTCAAATTTGCAAGGAAAGCCAACTTTTGTCTCAAAAGTTATCAAGTTTTTACAAATACTGTCTTGGAGGAGATGGGAGCACTTTTCACCTTCAAAGAGCAACCGACATGTTACCAATTAGCATGGAGGGACGTGGCTGGCTGTGTCAAATGGAGAAAGAACAAAAAAAAGTCTAAGCAAAGGAACGGGACGCTTCGGGTGGAGGAATTTTACAACATTGAACAAATGCAGCAGAGATTGTGAACGCTATCGGGGAGAACGACTATAGAGGAGAAGGGGCGTCTGTCAAAACACACCAAAGGCTATATATCCATAAAAATCCTTGTTTAGTCGTAATAATAAAAATAAAAAAATCAACTTGTTTAAATATGAATATTATAAGTCTGCTTTCTCGTGGTTAGGAAATCAAATATAGTCTCTGTGGGGGGGTTAAAGGAAGGGGAGTGATTGGGAGGGAACCCTTTATTACTACAACTCCATGTCCTGGGCTTCGTCTTCTGAGAAATCAGACATGGAGCTTTCAGATGAAGAGTCTCCCGTTCCTTCCTCCTGCTCCTTCAGGGCTTCCTCTGTTGCATATTTCTGAATGTACTCTGGAGAAGAAAAGACAAAAACAGAGTCACAATGGCTCATAGGATTAAAATAAAAAGAGCAACTTTTTATTTTATTCTTTGTTTTAAACTCGTTTAGGATTTACCTTTGATTTTTTGTTTGTACTCCTCTGGCCGATGAAGATACATGGCAGCTGCATCGCCGTTAAGGGGGTCGATGGGGTTTGGGTAAGCCAGCAGTTGGGGCAGGAACGATTCAAAGATGTTGGTCAGATCTAAGCATGAAAACAACAAAAAAAAAGGTCTGAATTTGACCATTGCAAAAGGTTTATAGACACTAGAAGTTCATAGACACTAGAGCTAAACCTAATAGAGCAATTCTAACCCATTAATAGAAAATGTTCCACTGCAGCTCTGGCCGGGGCGTTTTGGATCGATGTTCTGTTGGTAGGTGAACCTCCCAACGCTCTGAAGTCTTTGAAACCTCCAACAGGTTTTTTTTTCCCCCTGCATTATGTTTTGTGTGAACATAAATGTTTTTCTTGCTGCTGTTCCACAGTATGACTACTTTTTTCCTGTCACTCTCCCAGCTGAGCTGTAGGTCTCTGCAGCTCTTCCAGAGTAACCAATGGCTTTCTGCGCTCTTTTTTATTTTTTTACCTTGATAAGGTGCTGTTTTAAAAATCCGTAAAGTAATGAGTTCAAATATTTTTGACTCAAACTTAATTTTTTCATAGCTGGTCTTTTTTTAGAGAACCTGCAATTCTTCCCTTCTCCACTCAGTGTCACTGTTGGGTTTGGTCAAATTAAGCAGCTTCCCTTGTCTTTTCAAAGCAATTAGAGCATTTTAATGCTTTCAAAACCTCCCCCTTTGTAGGTAAGCCCTACGCACAATTCTCTGACTATTGGCCTAGTTGAAACACCGTTCTCCAATCTGACTGTCTTTATCAGATTGACATAAGCACAAATGGTCAAAGAAACAAAAAGAGACTATGAATCTAAAACTTATCATCCCATGTGAGTGCACCGGTTGCAATTAACAGAAATCGACACTGAAGCGTCAGCTCTTTACATCACGATAGCACCATTTCTCAGTTCAACTGAGAAATGGTGCTCTAGAGAGGAGACATCATGAGAAACTAATCGGGAAGAGTAACAAGAGCAAGCCATCTTAAAGCCGGCAAACAGAGACTCATCTGTCTGAGGTGAAGGTTTCCTGACCTTGCTGGGTTGCAGCGTTACCTTATTAGTGTTTACTTTTCTCCCCCAGTAAGTAGAATAGGACCAACGGTGGTTGTCTGGTGTGCTCAAGGGGCTAGCTATTCGCCCCTTTTCACATGGTTTGTGCCACAATGAATTATTCACACGGGTTTGGGTGGACGAATTTAATTTAAACATGTACGTCTGTGAAGTCACTCACCATAAAGAGCTGTCCATGTCTGGTTGATGACATCTAAGCACACTGTTCCTGACCTGAAAACCCAGAGGAAATCAAGCATTTAACACACTTGGGTATCCCAACAAAACAATGATACCAATTACACATTAAGAATGTATCTAGTAGCCAAACATTAAACTTTTGGAATGGCCTTCCCAAAATATCAACCTCAACCGTTTTTAAACTTCTTAAATATGACTAAAAGCAAGGTTAGATCCAGAAATGTCTTTTCAACAAGTTCTTCAGATTCTGGTACAATAGTCCAGGTCAACTATTCCGTCAGAATGAAGTTAGGAGTTTGTCAGTGGTGTGGTGTGAGATACTGTAGGTCTATTTCGCCTATAAATACCTTATCCACCTTATGGGCTGGATTAAGAGTGAATTGGAATCATAAGATCTTTGAAAAGCAAAGACATGTTAAATAAAAATCAGTTTATCTCAACCAGAAACAAACCCAATCTGTCTTTGGACCCCAATCCTATAGATAGTGTGGTGTGCTCAAAACATATTCCCTTATAATTGGAACTGTATGTCTATAATAGAACGCCGTACAATAAAATGTAGTAAAAACTAATAGCTTTAATAGTCTGGATGTAATATAATTACAGTGTAAAAAAACACGACAAACACTCAGAACACCATTAACATAAATATTTGACTTAAACGGACTCACGCTTCATCAATGTTGGGATGAAAAATCTTGTTCATGAATCCTGAAAGAGCAGAGTGAAATCAGCACAGTCTCAGCTAAAGCTAAACATCGGCTGCGTGACGGCAGAGCTCCTACCTATGGATGGCGATTTGAATGGGTATTTATCAGGAAGATCTACTCGCACTTTCCACACACCTCCCTCGTACGGCGCTGTGCATGACAAGAGGAAAGGAGATGATAAAGGAAGACCAGCAAGCACACAAAATTGTCTTACTTCCCTGATGTTCCACCCTTCACACACTCCAGCAGCCCTTAAGTTGCGTCAATTTCCTCCGCTGCAGCCGGGCTTTTCACTCCCATCTCTATGCCTCTTTTACAGCGTTACGCATTTCAGCCCGTGAGAAATCTTCACCTTCGAATCATTTCAGAATTATTCACAGACATCAAAGAGGAACGAGAGCAACGTTAGCGAGTGTGCTGCTCTCCCAGAATAGCCGTGTGTAACAAGAACCACGTACTGAAAGTGGCCAGCGCACACACTTGTTATGGCTGGACGACGATGCACGTGTACGTCGGCGTCCAGCAGCAGCAGCGACGCTTGGTTTGAAACAGTTTGGAGTCAAGAGGAGCCTCTTCCTCTTTTTACCGATGCATGAGGGGCAGCGTGTGGCAGATGTTGTGAACACAATAAGGAGGAAGTATTTCCTGCAGATGAGGCCGTGGCTCTACTTTGTTTCACACTCCGTAGCCTGAGGTCTGGTTTCAATTCATTTTACATTCCTACCAGGCTGTGCGGAACCTCCGTTTTTCACACAACAGAATCCCCTGATCTTTAGGATGACATTCATTATCGGTGTGTGTGCGTGTGTGTGTGTGTTCTGGAGTTCTGTAGTTAATAACTGAAAAATAACCACATCACTCCACCTAATCAAGCAGCTAACCTAAGATATTATGTATGTTACTCCAACCAAAAAGGACAAAAAAATAAAATTCTGCACAGTAAGACCTTGAAAACTACTAAGGGGGTTCCATAAGGTGCAACGCTCAGTCCTTTGTTTTCTGGAAATATACATAGCCAATGACAGGCATTCTGAACTCTGCTTTTTTACATCTATGCTGATGACACAGTAATTTAGATGTTCTATGCCTACTTCTGAACAAGCTTCTTAGTATCTCCAACAGACCTGCAGAGGTATACAAGAACAGCTCTGTCATTGCCAACTTGCTGTAAACACATAAGATCATGTTAAAAATATTTAGATTTCTTGAGCAGATAACCTTGGAGTGTATGATGAGAATTTCATCTCAGGTCATGCCCGTTTAAAAACTGGTTGATGATAAATGACTGGTTGGAGAAACATTAAAGTGACTAAACTAAGGAGAGAATATGTGGCTGAAAATGGAATAAAAATATAAAAATTGCAAGAAAACAAAAATCAAGCAGGAATACTTACTTCCTTGTGGGCCATAAAACTTCACTACAAATTCATTGAGTCCACTGAGGATGGTGACTTCATGCTTGCTCTCGATGCTGAAAGACTGTTAAGGAAAACTGCTTTGTGATCAGACAAACAAAAACAAAACCACAAAAATAAATAAATAAATAATCAAAAGCCATTAAAATTTGGTTGTATAGGAAAACAGAAAACATCTGAAGTTTGCTTTTCTATTCTCTTCCCATGGCTTTACTGCAAGAACACAACAAGTTGCTTTAAGTCTATTTTCCACACATTTAGCCCATCTTTTTTCATTTTAGATTGTGTACCAACAGTTTAGGAAATCTCCAGTAGGAAACATAATCTGATATCAACACAAATATGCAGGAAAAAACCCAATATGATTTTATTTGGACATTAACTACAAACCACTGGCCTTTTCTCTCTCCTCCTTTCCCCCCCAATTATTTCATTTTTCCCCATTCAAGGTTAAAGCCCTTCTTATTATTTAAATTTGTTCATTAAATGATTCTTAAAATATGCATCACAGGAGAAAATTGTTAGAAGAAATTCCAAGTTGTCCTTCAGTGAAGCACAAAATTCACAATAAGAAACCCTCGAGGCTCGAGCTGCATGAAACAAACACCTGTGAAGCTTAGGTTTGCTCAAATTTTTACTCTTTTAAATCCCATTTATTTTTCCCCCCTTTTTCTTGTGGGCAGAGAAAAGAACCACAAGAAGCAAAACAAAAGAATAAGTGAACAAATCAACCACTAAAGGCAGCAGCGATTGATTGAGAACGTACCCCGTTAGTAGCATCACAGATATCAATGGGTTAAATTGAACTGGAGGTTATTTTAAGCTCCAGTTTAGTCCGCTAAGAGCAGAATGATTCCCTGGCTTCACTAAAGAAATGTGTCACTGTCAGACAGAAGAGGAGGCTTTCTGCATGGACGTGAACTTGAGTCGGGGAGTCTCTTTCTGATGCGAGTCGAGTGAAATCCAAGAAATACTGATAAATCACCGACACAGAGACATCCGTGTAAAGCAGCCCAAACTTCAGGAGCTGATAGAAACCATCCTCCCCAAGTCCAACTAAAAGCAAAGTGTTCACGTGTTGCAGCTCACCAAGCTCTGTTCTGGATGTAAGCACTTAGGGGCATTTATCCAACAGTGAAACCACTGGAGTGAGAGAAAAGCTGCACATACAACACAGCGGAGGGGGGATGGGCGGCAACGGTTGCACTGGAAGATAACAGTGCGACAAGGTGGGGGATAAGAATCCATACGGATAATGCTGCAGGTTAACCATTTCAGACTCAAAGTCGGACCCGACCTCATGGTGTAAAATTTGACATAAATGCTTTGTGTCTTCAGAATATATGAAAGCATAAGAGGTCTTTACTATATTATACGAGAAAATTTGTTAGCCAGATATGTTGTCATCCAGTTTTTTAAAAAATAATACAAAAAACCCCAAAAAACTCCCCAAGTCTCTAAGTCAGACCTGGGTAAGCTACAGTCTACATCCATAATATTTTGATGTTGAAAGCAAATCCAGAACGTCCTATTTTTGGACGTCAAATCCACATAAGCCACAAACATAGGCGGTAAAATGATCGCCACTTCAAATAAGGTTTAAAAAGAAAAACTGTTGCTTTTGTCACCAGAACTTGTGTTTGAGACGAGACGCACAAAAGCCAGAGTCTGAGTTTGGCGAAAATAAAAAGGCTGCATCCCAAAAGTAAAAATAAATAAATAAAGATAAACCAATAATTGCAGGCTATACTAAAAAGTAAATTTATGAATTTCATCTTTAAAAATGTTTTTTCTTTTAAGAGAGAGCCCAAGTAGTACAAGGCCTGGGTTCCTCTACTGGTATTAAGGGATCAAAACCACTGAAATTTTCTGTTATATCATTCCTGATGTGTAAATTAAGTCGTTTTCTGGTCACAGTGCTGTTCTGCTCCATATGTCACTGCAAGCTTCTGTTTAGCTGACTAAAAGGAAGTACAATAAATAGCATTTAGGAACAATTTCCTGCCAGAAATAACTAATAGTTTCCTTCAAACTAAAGGAGCGTCATACATCATGACTATGCTGGAGGGGAAGCTACAAGCGGCTAAGTCATTTTGGTCAAAACACCTCTAAAAATATACAACTTAAACAGATCATTTATACATTTGCTGATGTCTCTGTATGACATCAACATAAATGTCAGCTGGAATGACTATGAAAGACATGTTGCACTACCTCAACAACAGCAGGAGTAATTGCTGCTGTTGTGAAATTGTTTTCTAACACTCCTGTGAAAAATTTCCAGCTATTACCATGACAACGTAGTATTTTTGACTCGAGCTCGTCATATCATGAGAAACGGCTACCTGCCCATGCTTTCTTAAGAACATCCTTCCCTTTGACAGTGAATATAGCTGGACTGGGTACATTCCATCTCCTATACATCATCCCACCAACAACAAAGCACTGCAAATTAATATGACGGCGTGGCGAGCAAGTCTGAACCCGAACAGTGATGAATTTTATCTGATCAGAGTCGTCACGTGAGCTAGCGCTCTGAGTCATTGGCTCTTAATTTCAGACGGGGAGGCTCGAGGCGATCACTTCTCATAGAGACTAAATAACAACGCCTCACTGATGAAGACGACTGCATTACGCTCCAGAAAGGAATGTGACAGAAATCGGTCAAAGGAAAAACCGAAGCCTCTTGATTCTACAGCTGCTGGTAGAGCGGCTTCAGAAGGTGGGGATGGACATACGCTGCGTGGCGTGTTACCAAAAACTGGGTTTGGATGCATGCTAAAGGAGTTTCTCCGAAGACATAAATGCTAGAATAGCTTGAAGATGAAAATAATAACAACAACAACTTTGCACAAACTGAATTTTATGACGTTTTATTAAAGCTCTTTCGTGGTTTTCCATCTTAGCATAACACCTGTCCATCCCCCAACTTGGATTAGTACACATCATAATCTGAGGACAGTACCAGGTCAATATCTTTTTATATACACACACATAATCTAACACACAGGGGTCAGTCAAACCAGCAGAATGAATGAACAAAACACAGACATATCCAGACTATTTCACACATGGGAACCAGAATATAAAGTAGTTTGAAGCGTTTTGAATGTAAGCTTACCAACTCAAGATTTAAATATATATAGTTGGATTGGAGCCAGTTAGTTGCACTTAATTTTATTCAGGGGTGTCGGAGTGAAAGAGGCTGAACACAAAGGCCTGTCAGGTTTTTTTCAGAGTGGATTTCAAAACCATGAATCACCTTCTCCCCACTTCACTATGACTATCCGTCTGTCACATCAAAATCCAATAAAATACGCTCAGTTTTGTGGTTCTAACAAGAATTATGAATAGATAAAACCCAATTGTGTTACCCAATGTACTTTTGGTTTGCTTGCGGAGCACATCGTCAGCCTGAGGTGTAAATATATCCGGTAAATGGCATTTTCAGCTGCGGTGCAGACATGTTTGTTGTTCTTCTGGCCCTTCCAGGCCACTGTCCCCGTTTGACCCCGGAATCAAAATATCACATCCCGCTCAACCTCTTTCCAAGTAGGGAAAATAAACATGACGATGAATTATAAACAGCTTGCTGTCAAACAATGTGGTGTCATATGCACTCGAACATCTCCTCCTTGGAGACGGTGTTTGTTGAACTTGCAGCAGGAAAGTGTTTAAAAGTTTCACAACCCTTTCTCTGCTTTGTGTACGAGCAGCAGGAGGCAGGAAAACACAGCTATGTTTCCTTGTTTTGTTCCATTTTTACAGGAGGAGATGAGGCTTTCAAAAAAGCAGTTTTAGAAAGTTAATTTTTTGTGTTGTAATCTTCATACATTAAAGAGAGAAAAAGATATCAAAGTTGAAAAATAAAATGAAGCACTGGCAACAAACAGCCTGCAGAGTTTCTGCAGATTTCTAATTCATTCTAGATTCATTCAGTGAATCAGATCATAAGACATTTTTCCAGTCTGGGTCTCCATGTTTCACAAATCATCAGAGAACACAATCCTGAAATTGGTGAATCAATTCTACAATAAAAGGCGTTTTTACTTTGTAGACCAACTTAGATCTAGTTTATTGTAGAATCTATAATACTTGTCCTAATTAAATCATTTGTGTACGAGCTCACTATAAATACAGAATATGTCGAGCGCGGTTTATCTGCAGTGTTTATACATTGGACCTGGAATCTAAACCAGGTCCAGTTCAAAACTCTTGTGTAAGGGGGACTAATTTCTTATATTGTGTGTGTGTGTGTGTGTGTGTGTGTGTGTGTGTGTGTGTGTGCACATTGATATATTGGTTCTATTGCTAATTTAAAAACCAAAACCATCAATAAGTTTAACAGCAACAAAAGCTGTGAGTCAAATTAAAAAGTAGAGTAGTGCAAATTAAATAGTAATAATAAAAAAATAGCAGCAAAACATGGATATTTTGTCGAAACATATGTAATTATCTTTTAGATCATGGAATTAGGAGAAAAATCTTGAAACTAAAAATTTTTTCTGAACTTACCCCAACTCTGAAGATGGAAAAAGAAAATCTAATTCTAGACTGTTTTAAACTACATGAGATGATTTAAAAGACAATATATTGTTGATTCTGCCTCAGAAGCAGCACCATTTTCCAACTTCACAAATGATCCACACAAAGAAGTGATTAAAAATCTCAAATTATTTATACTCAATCCAGATCTAGCCAAAGCAACGTAAAAGAAAAGTTACTAGCAGAAAAGTTAGAAGCACGTTTCATGGCATATGACTAAAAAGGCTGCAGAAAGGAGTGTTAGTGAAACTTTTTAAAAGGAAGAAGAAACAAGATAGCTTCAACAGAAAGAGAGAAACAGAGAGCAAGTTTTACAGTAGAGATGAGGAACTCTGCACCAGAGACCTCTGTTTCACTTTCCCTGCCTCAAACTCAACTTGAAGCAAGACTACAATGAAAAAAAAAAAAAACCTTGAAGATGAAAGGCAGGAAACACAGCTGCTGTCACTGGGGTGTGAGCGACAGGTAGGCTTCCTCCACAAAAACTAGAACTACACAGAGTAAAAAATGAAAAAAGTCCTTAAAACGTTCCAATCTATCAATTCTAAAATGCCTAACAAGAACAGAAACACTAGAATATACATCTGAAAACGAACAACCATTAACGTCTGTAATAAATAAACTGTTCTTTCAGTGGTGTTACAGAAACGAGAGCCTACGAAAGTTTCATTTTGCATATTTAATTTGGAGATTATTGGTTTGCAATCGCTTTGCATGCACGCGGCTCCGTTTAAAGTCCAATCCTGTATTCAAATATGGCTGTTTGTGCATTCAACTTTGTATGTCACCGAGCAAAGTAGATTACTGTGCGACAGCACACGCTGAGCACGCCGCCTGAAAAACCGAGGTCGAGCTCGAGCGAGCACGGCAGCCGTCCTGCAGCGGCAGGCAGGGCGACGGGCCCGGCTGTTGCCGTGGGAACGAGATTAAACCAGATCAAACCCAAACACACAGTTTCACCCCCCTTGCAATTATCAACAAACTTCAGTGACCCATGACTCCATTTTCACCTCCTATGACTGATATTAACATTAGCCACAAACCAGTTTAATCCATCACATTAGTCCATGAGAAACAGTGTTATTTAACAAATCTTACTATTAATTTCGAAAAGAAATACCGTAAAAGTGCCAAATTCTATTGAATCAGCAACTACTGAAATTCCTCTGTAACTTTTTAATGCATCTTGGGGTCTTAAATACTCTAAGCGCATAAAGTTAAGTACTTATTTATAGTGCCACAAATATTGGTCCTCCGGTGAAAAATGTGCAAAACATTTTATTATGAGTGATTGTTAGAAGCAGAAACTCACACCGGGGGGAAAAAAAAATTAGAAAACTAAAGAAATTAATTTGTAAATTTTTCTAGATGAGGAACAAAATCCCAAGTTATGAAATTATAGCTTTGAAAAAAGAAAAAAAAATTTTTCTTTATAACCACTTACTGCTTTGTGTGCCTGTTGGGTGGGTATTATGATTAAAGAATTAAAATACAAAGTCAGTTATCGGTACCTACATGTTACTACATGTGATTTTAGCTTTAATATATTGCAGTTCACGTGCTTATAGTTTGCGCTTTAAGCATGTAGTGCTCTGTCTAATAGTTTGCGCTCTGTTTGCTGTAACAATTTCAGAAATCACAAGATGCTCCAGCAGAAACATTCATTTATTATACGAAACAATCCTGCATTTATTCATTAATCAACCCAGAAATAAATGATTCAGTCGTAAAGCCCAATACTTTGATAAATTCTCATCATAAGGGTTGTTGAACTGCTGTTGAAAGTTGGCAGTGCTGTGAGGCAACAAGTACAAAAATGTGAAATTCATCCAAAACAAAAAGTGTGTCTCATTTCAGAAAGTGAAATTCTTATATCTGGATTCGTTACACAGTATCGTATTTAAAGCCTTTATTTATTGTAATTTTGATCAATGTAGTTTATAGATAATGAAAATCTGAAATTGTGTCTTTCAAAAAATTTGAACATTAGAAGAGATAAAGAGAAAATACAATACTTTCAGACACAAATGTCAAGTTTCTGAGAAGTATGTTCATTTCTATGCCCTCAGTCAGCCTGTTGCTCTGCTGAGGTGTAATGGAAGCTCAGGTTGCTTTGATAGCAGCTTTCAGGTCATCTGCCTTGATGGGTCTTATGCGTCTCATCTTTCCCTTAACAATGCCACATAGATTCTCTTTGGGGTTCAGGCCAGGTGACTTTGCAGGCCGATCAAGCACAGTAACACTACGGTCACTGAAGCAGCTTTTGGTACCTTTATCAGTGTGGACAGGTGCATAGTCCTGCTGGAAAATGAAACCAGAATCTACTTGTCAGCAGGAAGAAACATTAAAAGGTCTAAGACATCCTGATAGATGGCTGTGTTGACTGAACCTCAGCGTCCTACAGTCATCATCAATGACCAGAAATGTTACAAGCAACATGGATTCTCTTCCTCCAGACTCTGGAGTCTTCATTTCCAAATAAAATGCAAACTTAACTTTCATCTGAAAAGAGACTTCTGGTATCTGCGGTTCAGAGGTGGCTTGACAAAGAACGCAAAGTTTTCCTTCCGCTCAATTTTCTATGACTCTACTTGGATACAGCCCTCTGAACAACCAGCTTTTGAGGCTTTCGCTCCTTGTGGAAGATATCAATGACCGTCCTTTGGTCATCTGTCCTTCAGTCTTACCCATTATTGTGCAGCCTACCGACCCAGACTGAGGTCCTGTTTAAAGGCTCAGGAAACCTTTGCAGCTGTTTTGTGTTAATTAGCTCATTAGCAGCACGATTCTCTAATATGATTCTCTGTACGAGTTTTACTTTCTGAAATGAGTGACAAAATATATTTAACTTTCTCACCTTATATTTGAATTCTTTGTAGCAAGTAAAATGTCCCCATCCCAAAAGACTGTTAGCACAAACAGGACTTTATAAAATAATGATTTACATTTTACTAAGAATCATAGATCCTTATTGCCAGCCTATTCATAAGAATATTAACTCAGAGCCAATTTATAAAATCTGTACATTGATGAAGTTTGTTTGCATTGAAATTATAGAAACACTAAAATCCATAACAAATGTGCCTCTGATTGAGTGAACATGACAGCAAGAATTCCTCCTTCCACACATACATACGTAGCATCCTCTATTACACCAGACCTGCAGAAGCTACACAAAAGAGCCTCCAGAGTTTGCCACAAATTAATAACAAAAGCTTCCACTCAAACCGACTGCATTTTACTAATGTTCAAATGAGAAGTTAGGCATTTCAGAACAAAACTGCAGCTTAAACCGACTTGCTCTCAAAGCTTTCAGCTCCTTCTGACACTTTCAGTGTCTGAATACTGATGGTGAGGCCAGCATGTGTGGGCTGCGCAGAAGAAATCCTTGCAGCAGGTTTTACATATCAATGGACATATGGCCCCAAAGGCCTGACTCACTCAGATCCACATGTAAATGTCTGGCAGATGAAGTGGTGCACTCACTTTAAAGGTTGGATGGGAAATACATGAACTGGGAATAACTTTACTTCGTTTTGCTTTGAAAAAGGTCAATAATACAGACCTATGGAGACTTTTTTTTTTAACACAAGAAATTAACTACCGACTTAAAAATAAGACGAGGGGAATTCTTTAGCAGTAAAAATACAAATGTAAAAAGCAGAATAATGCACCTGAAACTCTACGACGCCTTGAAATAACTTGAAATAATACCTCAACAGAACCTCAACACCAAAAAAATAAATAAAAAAATCTCCTTTTGCAATGCAGATTTGCCTTCCATTAGATGAAAGTCCAAATATACTGAAGGCTACCTCCCAGAGAGCGAGCTGAAGCAGCACAGAAATGAACAGGCCAAGTTCTTTGTCTTCACTGCTGAGAGATGAGAGCCCACCCACCGCAATCAAATGTGAATCCTTCAGCTGCTCCTCCTCTCAGCCCTTCACTAAATCAACAGTCTATTTACAGCTACAGCACGCAGGGGCCCATCCGTGCATGTGTGCGTGTGTCTGTGTGCGAGTGTCTCGGCCGCATGCGCGGAGGAACAAATGACACGATCATTAATGAACACAAAACTGAGCCAGGGCAGGAGACACAACGGGCCGAATCTGAGGCGACAGCCTAATGAGGAAGCCTCAGACAAGGTTTGCTGTCTGGCATGAGAACGACAAAAGGAGGATTTCCAGCTGTGTAATGAAGGAACAGCTAACCTGAAATTCAAAGTAGTGATGAAAAAAAATATATATATAAATATATATATATATATAATGCAGTGTTCATTTTATCAATTTCTTCCAGACAAGAAGCAAACAGCAGCTGATTAAAAAGATGGGGCGTGGACGTTGTGGACGTGCGCTCTTTGATAAGGGTCTTTACAAAAATACATTTTCAACATTCAGACAAATTCATTTAGAAGATAATAAAATAACAAAAAAAAAAACATAATTACACTCATGCATGGAAAAGACTGGCTAAGCTACCTAGTGGCCAAAAAAAAAGAAAAGAAAAAAAAGAGGCGAAACAATAAGGAAGTTCAGTCCATCTGTTTTTCTGCGGGAACTCAGCCAGATGTGCAGGAAGCGTCACTGTAAGAGCAGTGGACTTAACGCCGAGGGGCTCAAGTCTCCTCCAAATGAAGGGGACCGGCTCCTGGACCCACAATGTAAGACTGTCAATCAAAGTGGGGACCTGTTAAGACAATAGCTTTGTTCAAAGGTCAGACAG
Organism: Xiphophorus couchianus; assembly: GCF_001444195.1. Taxonomy (NCBI): domain Eukaryota; kingdom Metazoa; phylum Chordata; class Actinopteri; order Cyprinodontiformes; family Poeciliidae; genus Xiphophorus; species Xiphophorus couchianus. Next base: position 4,076,830 of record NC_040244.1, on the reverse strand, counting down.
GCTATTCTGTTAGACCTTTTAAACAACCAATAAGTATAAAATAAATAAATAAATAAATATTTTCTATAAAAAAAATATCACAGACTGAAGATATTTACAGTTTTACCAATTTTAAATAAATGGTATGGAATGGAACCAGTCAAATAAATAAAGGGCTGATGTTTACTATACATGCAAAAAAAATTTTATGTTTTCCTTTGATACTAGGAAGTAAAACATAGGGTAACAGTTTGCCATACAGTTGGTGCCTGAAGCAAGTTTGGGATAGAGAGAAGTGAGCATCATGTGGATTTATTGTGAAGTCACTTTGAAACTGCATGCTTTTCTAATATGGTTACAACAAAACTAGCTTAAGTCTTAATAAATAAAATGTAGAACTATTCCTGGGGCTGGTTTTCATCACTGAAAAAAGCTAACAGCCAAGTCAGTGAGAAGTACATTTAATGAAATAATTTGAATAGAGAGGAAATAATACAAAGTATTGTCAATTTTCTAGCCGCTTTCTGAGCAAGTATGTGGCGGCAGTGGAGAGAAAAAAAACACCTAGAACCTTTAAAAGTAGATCTGCTACTTTCAGACCCACTATTACTGTTACAATGAAGCTCCCAGCTATTTTAACATCCAACACCATAAAGGCCTAATGTATCAGGTATGATACTCAGAAAATATTATAAACATTTTGTTAAAAGCATCAAATACAATGAAGCTTAATTTCGAAACATTCGTGGTAGTTACTTCTTGTATCCCATTTAAAGGGTAAATAAAGAAACTCATAACCCTCTGCAGTGTATTCCATCTTTGTTGTCTGAATTTTTCCCACTCTTCAAACTTCTTCTATTTTTTTTTACCCACTTAAATGCTGTGAAGCTATCCCACTCCGTCTAAAACACTAAATCTGCTTCAACTCCAGCTTCTCTCAAATCAGTCGCTCGTTCAGGAAAGAGCAGAAAACTGCTGGTAATTCCCTTCAGCAGACCGCGTTCAGTTTGTCCAGTGCAGCGATAATAGAGTGGGGGAACGTGGGGGGTGGTGGAGGGGCGAGTGTGGAGGTGGAGGTCCGATTAGCCGCCTGTGACTGGGTGACACATTCTGACACAGCAGCAGGAGGTGGAGGTCACAGGGGCTCCTGTAAATGGGAAACACAAAAGAACGGCGCGCTGATGCTGTCCGGATGTCTCGTTACCAGAGCACAATGGGGCCAAAAGCAGAGAGCAGATAAAGCTCAGGAGTGAGATTCAACTTAAACGGGGAAAGATGGAGGGCTGCTGATAAAAGAAAAGCAGAAAATGAGCTTATTTGGAAGAGAGAGAGAGAAAAGCTGCCATATCATGCGGCGTTAATATGATGGATACTAGGGTAGGATAAATATTCAGGTCCCCTCCCTAATAAATCCCAATAGTCCTGAATATGAATTATAACCAGCCATGCTTCATGGAACTCCTCTCCATTCCACACTGCAATCATAGTTGAATCTTGCCAACACACACTCACACACCCTTTCATGGTATGAAGATTTAAGAAATGGAAAGAAATGCATACATGTTAGCAAAAAAAAAAAAAAAAAAAAAAAAAAAAAAAAGCAGTCAGACTGAGCTCGTCAGGCCTCCTTTGTCAAACTTCATTTACCAATCAGTGCTGCCACAGTTTCCACAATGTTGCATAGCAAACAAAAACTTAATAATTATCAAGTGGAAGGTAAATTAAAAACTAAAACTTTTTTTGCAAAGAGAAATAGCAAAACAAAATTGAGAGCCTGAATATAATTCAGCCTTCAGAAGTCACACACAGGTAAGTAATGAAACAATATCCAAGCTAAGAACATCTCATGAACCTCTGCTCAAGCCATTCAGCAAGTCAGCCTATGTTGAAAATATAAAAGTCTTATCCTGAGTGTAAAACATTGCAACAAAAGCCAGCGTCCTCACAGTAGAACACGGTGGTGGCAGTGTCATGCTGGCATGCTGTACTTCAGCTGTGCCAGGGAAGCATGTCAATGCTGGAAGGAAAATGAATGGAGCTAAAAAGAGGTTGACCTTCCAGCAAAGCAACGACCCCAAACACACCGTCAGACCTCCGATACAATTATTAATATCAAAGCATGTTCTTATGGAAGAAAGGCTCAGTCAAAGTCCTGACATAAATTCAACTGGAAGTCTGTACAACATTTAAAACCGATGCTCAAGAATACTCTTCACCTAGTTTTAATAAAGTTGAGCCTTTTTTCAAAAAAAAAAAAAAAAAAAAAAAGGATTGGCTCAAAAACAAAACTTTCATTCCAAATTATAATTATGTCATATTTTATGTTGTACACTTCAGTAATGAAGCAAAATGTGAAAACTTTACAAGTCACTGAGTAGGTTTCAGCTACAACATGGATCAACATTTGTTGACCTGGATTTTAACCAGAAACGTCCTCTGATTCAAACAGCTACTTTAGCATCCATTGAAACAAATGTGGCCATCCACACATATGAGAGAGAAAGCTACAGCTAATCCTGCACAACAAGCTGAACCTAAAGCTCTTTGCATTGTCACAGTCTGCACAGATCCTCACTGAAGAACACTGTGTTCCAGAGAAGTTCAAGAGCAACATGGAATCCATAACAGGGAAAAGTTACACAGGTCGAGATTCAGACTGAACACCTTTTGCTGCTCAAGTCTAAACATCTTTGTAAAAAGCTGCAAAAGAACAGAAAGAAACCTTGGGCAAAAATCGGAACTGAGCAAAGCAGCTATGAGCTTATAAATATATATATATATATAAAATAAATAAATTAAAATGCAAATTGTCGTCGATCTTAGGAAAGAAAAAAAAAAAAGAAGCTTTAAACCAATCATGTTACACGTTGAAGTTTTTCTGAGATTTCTGAAGACAAATTCCCTCATGGCCTCCGCTCCAGATTCTTAACTCTCTCTGGCGTTCACCGCAAATTAATTCATGCAACCTCTCTGAAGCCATCTTAAAAGTGGTGTGAGTTTCAGGCTTCAGTTACACCCACGGAGGGAGCAGATAGGCGGCACAGAAAGGCGTCAGCTGCAAAGTTTGGTTTTTTTTTTGCTTTCTGAGAATCCAAACAGAGTGAGGTAGACTGCTTTAATTCTGACACACACAAAAAAAATTAAACCTAGAGGTGGTGAATCCCACGTTTTAGTCTGGCATTTAAACACACGCTCGCCTTCTTGAACACTTGCTGCTGACCGCTAACGCTGAATGCTCTGCTAATAAACACAGCTCATTGTGCAGAGCTGAGCAGGTGGCAAACAGCAAATCTGCTCCAGCCTGTCAGTCAGGCAGCTGAATGAGGAGAGCGGCTGTACAACTACTGCAAGATTTTATGCACTAAGGGGGAAAAAAAAAAAAAACAAGACAGAGAAGTCTTACTGTCTGTTTCACTCGTCTGTCACAGCTGCAATAACCATATTGGGTGTCAAGTAGGGGAAGCAAAAAAAGACTTGCTCAAACAAGTGCAGTTTCTCATAAGCAAATGCAACAAAATGCCTCAGGGAGTAGGCCAAAATTAGAGAACTCAATTCTGAAAGGAACATGTTTGATGTGTGAATTTTTGGACTGAAGAAACACACAGCTGAGTAATAGCGTATGGGTTTCCACTCGGCTATGATTTTACAAATTATAATGTTTTTTTTTTCTTTTCGTTTGTTTGGTTTAAAGAACAAGCCTGAAAAATGTAGCTCTGTGTGGGATTCTGGTCAACGGCATCAAGCTGATCAGCTGGCATTCATAAAAAAAAGTTTGGCAGATGAGTAACTTCTAGCAGATTTCAACAAATTATCAAGCAAACATCAACTAGACCATATGGATGTTTTAACTACTTGGTCATTCCCATCTGCCCTGTTCTATATATAAAACTTCTGTGTGTTTTGTTGTTAAGAAATGTTCCTGAAATCCAAGCAGTATTCTTACATGTTGCACATTTTGAAATTGTAAGGACTATTACAGTTTGATGTACTGTGCAGTTCTAAGCCACAAGTCCCAAGGACGATTAGGAGAAATTGTAAGATCCACAGCTAAGGTGAGAGAATTTAAATTTTTTTAAAGGATAATATTAGAAATTAGACAACTTTGAGGAAACGTCGCAAGATTAAAAAAAAAAAGAAGAACAGAAAAAGCCACTGCTGTAAAAATAGCAATGGGAAGTTCCAACTGCAGTTTAGGGAAGAATGTGAGACCAAGACTGAACTTTCTGGCCAATACAGCAGATGACCAGTACTCCGCATAAGCCTGAACACAACAGTCCATGCGGTGAAGAATGGTGGCGGCAGCGTCATGCTGAGGGGGGATGCCTGTCTTCAGTTAACTTAGTCAAGAAGATGGATGGATGGAAATACAAAGCAGTCCTGGAAAACAACCAGGAAGACGTTGCAAAAGACATGAGACTGGAGTGAGTCAAAGTCCAGAACCAAATCCAATTGAGAATCTCTGGCAAAACTTGAATATTCATATCTGACTGAGAGGTTGTGAAGCAGAATTGGCAAATATTTCAATCTCTAGACGGTATGTAACAGAGATGTACTGAAAAGCCTTTGCAGCACTAACTGCAACACAAGCAGCTTAATGTGCAGATGCCGTATCATCAGACTTATACTTGAGAGAATTTTTTTTTTGAAAACTACATATGATTTTCTTTCCTCTTAATTACACAATAATTCATCCTGGTCTATGGCGTCATAGATCAGGATGCCAAATCTCCATAAAACACTGACACATTTATGGTTGTAATATAAAAAAGTGTGAGTATGCTAGTCAAAACTTGCTATGGGAATGGAAAACTTTATTGACTAAAAGAGCAAAAATAAAAAAATAAAACAAAAAAAAAAACTATTAAGTCATTTACGTTATACTGAGCTAACAAACTACATGTAAACACGGTCTCTTTGATTCCACAGAAAAGCCTGGTTGGTAGCTTTAAAGTTAAAACAGAAATATATTAAAATCAGTTTTTATCATATTCTCTCCCCTTTCTTGATAAATCTGTTAAACCTGTCTGGTCAACCTTCCCTTACTGATTTCATTTGACCAGCCCACTTCAAACCCCTTATTTGACTAAGCTGCACTGCCATCCCATCAGCTGTTCTAAGTCCCTCCCCCTTGTGGTTTCCGGATAGTAACAGGCTGCCCAATCACTTAGCTGGTTTTTTCACCGTGCTGGAACAAAAAACAACAAAAAGAGGGGCTACCAGTTCATAACGTTCAGGAACAATTTATGGGGCTGGAAATCCGTTTTGTTGCTGCTCTGGTTCAGCTGGACAATTCGCTTTTGTCAGAGCCAAAATACAGCAGCACTACAAAAACAAGTCAGCTGATGAAGGCTCTCAATAATAATAATAGTAACAAAAAAAAAGTAGGAACAAACTAGATGCTGCTCTGCAGCTCAGACTCCAATGAGAACGAATGCTGTTCGTAAACTACAGGATCCAGCTCTCTGAATTAACACCAGTAAGCTATGAGACAGTGAAACAGAGTCAGATACACTGATCAGGTGGCCATTTTGATGTTGAAATTAACCAACAGACTACACAGCAAAGCTCAGCTGCGTTTCAACAAACAAAATTACAAAACCTCAGCGTGTTGGCGGACAAAAGCAACGACATAAAGACGGGGAGGAAAATGTACTCGCTTCAACGGCGAGAACAGTTTTTCTATTGTAATGGAGCGAAACAAAAGAAAGCTGCTGCTTCCGTTAACCTTACGTTATGTAAACAAGCCCCTGCGTAAACGTTTGAGGGGGCAGTTTGACTCAACTCCCCCCCCCCTTCCCTTCCTCCTAAAAAAATAGCAAGCTGGACAAAGAAACCAAACTGCCACAAGGTGATTCATGTAGTACTGGTTCTGTTAGTGGTCAAACAAGATGAAAGACATTCACAGAGCAGCAGAGCACTAGCTTCGTTCTGGGACATTCTTAATATACACAGCATACTAAGCTAATGTTGGTCACATATTGTGCATAAACGCTACATGAACCTGTGACCGATGTGATTGGCTAATAGAGTTGTCCCGATAAGCAACTGAAGGTTCGCAGGACAGAAATAGCTAACACTTGGCTAACGCTATCAAAATGTTGTTTACACAAAACAGCACTAATTCACACAGAAATTCCTATATGTTTAGTCATACAAAGACTAACGAGCAGCATTCATTTAAACAGCCCACACAGCACTTATTCATACATGACGGATGTTAACACGTACTGTTGTTTATGTTCTGTTAAAAAAAGGATACAGTTTCACCACATCGGTATCCATTCGCCTTTTACCCGGACTCGGAGACGACATTTTTTGTGCTATTTCCACCGCAGAACGCCAGTAAGTCAGCTGAAAGCCAGCTCCCAGGAACGCTAGACAGTCTAGCGGTCGATACTATCCGAAAGTTAACATTTGTTTTCCCAGATGTTCACGACAGAACCTCCTCACGGTGAAGTGTCTCCGTCCTATTGAGGGTTTGAGCTATACGTTAGATCTCCTGTTCACTGCCTTCTCTGCGATCTCACCATGGTTCTGACAAGCAGGGATCCCTCCGCGAATTACGCCATATATGTGCGCCTAGAAACGCCACCAAATATGGCCATGTTTGTAGTTTCTAGACTAGAAACTACTGTCCAGGGCCAAAAGTGCTAGAAGCAGCCCAAATGTTTTAATGTTTTATGAATTCATGGTTAAATAAACAATTGTTTACCTGACCATTTAAATATGCATACACACACACACACATATACACAGGAGTAAGGTCCTGAACCTTACTCATCACATTTAAGGGGCGGGGCTAATACAATTATAGACCACATGATTGGTCAGCAAAATGATTGACTGCTGACCAATAAGTGTGAGACCAGGGAATGGTCCATAATATTTTTATGTGTGAATTTATTGGAGGAAAAGACACATTTGAAAAGAAGAAAATATTATTTACCTATTCATGTAGTTTCGCCCCCCCCCCCTTACACTATCCCTTTAGTGTACGCAAGACTTAATGGCTCAACCCAAAGAATAACAATTTGGTCAAAAATTAGCAATGCAGTATTTCAAAACTTAACACAAAATTAACTCTAGCATAGGAAATCAGTAGATTTTTTATTTTTATAGGTACTTAGAAGCACAAATTAACTTAAAGGAGATAAGGATGTATTGAAAAATCATGGAGTTTTTCTTTCAAACTGCATCAAATTCAGCTATTGCAGCTAACCTAAATCAAACTCCTGAAATTGTTACATCTGTTGTATATAATTTATTATCTGCAGATTAATGTTACCCCCGTCTGACTACCAGTTAAAAACTTTCTAGAGGTGCTCCTGTGGAGGTTAAGCAGTCAAATGATTGCATCTGCGTGGCATAAGAGTAAAGGTTGAAAATATTTCAAAACACAGGACATGGAATAAAGCTGATATAATTTATTCAGTTGTAAATACCAGTTTCAGTTAATTATTTCCAGCTTTAATTTAGTATTTTCAACACAGTAAACACATTCTGTAACTGCTAGTACATTTGTATATATCTAAGGTAGTTATCACTTTTACGTTGCCTTTTTGAACAAAACAAACAAAAAAAAAAACATTTAGGATTTTAATATACATTCAATTTTTAGCTTTGTTCATAACCGGGGTTGTTGGCACAGCTTTTCCATTTATCACTACAAACGGATGAGTTGATCTGAAATTAATTTCAAACTCATTTCACTCCAGAATGAGTGAAAATCTATAAACAACCAGGTTATAAACTAGTGATTCCACAGACGTTTCTGCTTCGATTTCCTTTTTCTTTTTATCTTCTTGATTTGTGACATTAGATGGAGCTGTAACCCAGACTTTGGGAACCACAATTCTCAACAGCAAGCAAGAAAAATGTACTCAATTTCTTTTCCCCTAGTGTGTTTACAATTCAATCCATCATATCTTAAACTGTATTCACCTATTGTTAGAATGTCAAACAATAAATGGGAAACAAATATTCAGAAAACCATTTTATTAAGTAGCTTTCACAAAAGTCTATGAAGAAAACTGTCTACCTGCCGACAAGAAAATGCTTCAAAAAGAACATCATGCTTTAAAAACAGAAGTATGAGAAACATAAACTTAATTTGCTCACAGTTGGGTTTTTATGAGGTTCATCTTTATAGCTCCTGCAAACAACTATGCATACAGCACATTAAAAAAAAGAATTATTTTTCCAGTGTTGATCCAAATGGCCATTTATCACAAACATATTATTTTTTTCATTAAAGACATGATTTGGATAAGCCTTCCTTGAAGGTGCTCCTTTATGCGAGTCCTGTTATTTGTTGACTGCTTCTAAGACCAAGAACCCAGCAGCCACAAATCTCGCTTGTGTTCAAACCCTTTTGCCATTTTTACGTTTGGCACATCACAACCACAAGCTCAATGGATTTTACCTAGATTTCAAAGTGACAAAACAACACAAAGAAGAGCATAATTGTAAAATACAAGGAAAACACATAACTTCCAAAGGTGTTCTAAAAATAAAAAATTCTAAAAGGGTGTAGGATGCGAGTGTGTTTTCAGCCTCCATTTACTTTGATACTCCTAAATAAAATTAAGTACAGCAGACTGGAGGGCTGCAGTTGCTACCTTGCAGGAATAAAAAAACAAAACAAAACATTACTGTCACATTAACTGAATCCTCTAAATTGTTCTTAGACGCGAGTGTGTGTAGTGTCCTGTGTGTCTGTGTTCCCCTGTGGCGACCTGTCCACAGTGTACCCTGCCTCTCTGCCAATAACAATTGGAGATGAGCAGCTTTGAAAACGAAGAATTATTTTCCCTTCATTTCACAATTATGCACTACTTTGTGTTTATCTGTCGGTCTCAATATAATACATAAATGTTTGGTTGCGATGTCAACCAAATGTAAAAAAAAAAAAAAGTAAAAAAAAAGGGTCCAGGAAGTATGAAAACATTGCAAGGAGTTAGTTGTACATGTAGCACAAGTGAAATGTTTGTAATACCAAAAGGAATCCTTCACATTTTTGACAGTTTACAGAGAAAACTTCCACTAAATTCCCAATAGCAACACTTTATGTGTAACAAAAGATAAAAAAAGAGGGAGTGACATGCATGAATGATACACAGCACTCCTTTTATGCTGAGATTGATCTTGTTGTAAAGTTAAAAATAGGTAGGTCAACAGCCTGTGGATCTAAATGGTCTACTGAGATGAGGAGGATACCTGCCACTGACGAAGAATGGCAAACACTCTTTTAGACTTGTCACGAGGGCCCTAGCGGGAGAGAAAAAGCAAATAAACTTAACTGTTTTTGGTTTTCTTTTTTTTCCCCCAGACATTATTCAAGCTTTCTACTTGCCTGGGCTTGGGTTCCACCTTGTGCGTTGGAGTTCTTCTTTGTGGGCATGAGGAGGTCGAGAGCAGCTTTCCAGCCCTGCTGATTAACGGTCGAGGTTCTGGCCAAAGACGATAAGGCTCCTGGATCCATGTTCTCTTTGCCCTCAGAGATCCAGGGACACCAGTCTCTGTGTTGAGCAAGGGGGTCAAACGCTTTCTTGGGCAGAGGGCCATCCTGAACAAAAATATTTGTAAAAATTAAAAGATGAATTAGTGAGTTTCCAGGGTCCCTAATTAAATTTAACTACAAGAAGTTCCAGGATGCTCATTGCTTTTTCAAGACAAGATTCACAAGTAATTTGATAGAGATTTTTACTGTCATCACTCTTAAAATATTGAATCTGGAGAAAAAAAAACAAAAAACAAATGCGATGATAAACTTGATTGATAAGACTGACAGAGGAAGCAGCAAAAGATGGAAGGACAACAATTTTATACTATTGGTCAGCCAATGAAGTTTGAAGATAAACACATTTTCCATGTTTTATTATCCATATTTATTTAGACCTGGAAAATATCCAAAAGAAATGTCATGCTTCCTTGTTAAAAATGCAATATTGAGGACAATATTTTAAGTATTTAAGAATGTAAGCAACCTAAAATGGGCTTTTCTTTCAAAATTATAGCTCCAATTATCTTTTGTTTTGTCTTAGCTCTAAAACAAAATAGCAAAATAAAACAAAATGCATAGTAAGTGCTGCAGAGGATCACTTAAACATGGTGCACAGAAGTAATTTTAAGTCTTACTGGACCACCAGCCAATGAGAGACACAGGCGTTTGGGAGGGTGCAGGCTGGCAGCGCCGTCAGTCCCTGAGCCGAATCCCTGTCCCCGACTCCGGGTTGCAGGTCTCTTGCCTCTGGTTAAAGGACTCGTCAGATCTTCACTTGGACTCGGTGAGTCTCTGCTTCGGGCACGGGAGGCTACTGGAGATGCAGTACCATCATCCTGCATCAAACGCAAAGAGAAGTCAAGCTGGCATCTGCTTGTTATATATCTGCAGGAAAGGCATATATCAGGAAGACTTTAAATTTGGACTGAAACTTTGTTTACTGCAGTGTTTGATCAACAAATTCCAAAAGTGAACTGCTTGTCCCATCCTGAAACATGACAGCAGCTCCGGTTTTAAAATAAACGTATCATTTTTACAGTTATTTTTTTATTTTTATGCAACACTTTTAAGCATTTAACCAACTAATTTCTGTTTTTAGATGAAGTCTAAAAGAGTTTAGTTGTTTTGATATATTTTCTTTGATTTCATTACTTATGAATGGTTCTATGAATATACTAAGAAGAAAGTGATCATTTTATGCAAAGAGAATTGATAAAAACATTTTACCTCACTAGATATACAAATGATAATTTAACACCGAAAGACTCCCTGCCTTCACAGATCCAGCTATATCCATAGCAGATGAAAGTTGAACAGTTAAAAGGATAAACTCCGTGTTCTGTTTAGCCTTCCTGTTATTAGCTTTGAATTTTGCCCTCTCTTCAGGATGAACATATCACAGACATGTCTCAATGTGTTGTTTTTTTTAAATAGCTTCTTAATTCTGCATTTTGTCTGATATATTTGAAAACACCTCACTGATACTGAAATAAGACAAGAATGAGCAGTCTCAGTAACACTGAAGAATGTTTTTGTTACTGCAACAAGGAAGCACTTCTCTATGGTGCATTCCCTAGGCACCATCTTAGCACCTTAAAACTGAATGCTCCCATCACTGTCTACTGTGCAAAAATAAAACAAGGAAGACCTGTGCTGGATAAAATTATATTGTGTCCTGAAATAGAAAAAAAACATCTCTAATGCATACATAGGTCAAACCGTTTACTTCTTCTAGCTTCCTGAGAGCTTGCCTGGTCAGTGCGGGTGGAGTCCTGACTCCGAAGCTTCATGCGACATGGAGTTGTTGGAGCCGGAGTGGGTGAGACTGATTCGGAAACGTCTCCGTCGGACGTTGCTGATGCGGGCCCTGCGGTGGGACCAGAGGATCCCACGAGGTTTGGTAGCACTTCTGTGTCGCCACCAAGCCCCTCTATCTGAAGAAAGTTCCACAAGCCCACCTTTCGCATACAGTAGGAGCAGGAGAGGGTCGGCAGGCTCATTGCATGCAGAGCTGGGCTGGATAGAGAGAAGAGCGCATTGGTTATGAATTTCTTTTTAGTTATGACATAAAAGAAAATTCATCTTACTTCGCTCCCCAGCCACAGAGAGAAACGATGCATGCAGACACCTGCACTGCCAAAGACTCTGAGCAGGGAGTCTCTCCCTTTCGTTTCTGTTCTTCCTCAATCAACTGCAGCACAGTGCTGATCACATCCTCTGTCAGAAACTGCAAAAAATTAAAAAAAATAAAACTCACACAGGACAACAGTTACGTCAGGGTCACCAAAACATGCATTTGGATATGTTGGCTATGCTCTTCATGCCGTCCCCAGAAACACTTTACTTTACCATGGACTTGAGCAGCTCTGGCCTCATCGCCGGCAGCTGCTGTGCCAAGACACAGGTGCTCTGGAAGCGCTCCAGAAGGGAAGTAAGAAGCTTGGATGGTTCAGAAGCTGGAACCAACCAGAACCGCTCTGGGAAAAATTAATATTTATTATGACAATACCAAGGACTTACACCATGGCTGCATTAAATACAGCTATGTAACTGGTCTTACCTGGACATGGAAAGTCGGGCCAAGGACAATACTTTTCATGCTGCGTTTGAAGCTGCCTCGATATTTCTGCAACTCGAGTTTTATCTATTTGAAAAATCAAAGAGAGAAAACTTGACTTTCATTTAATAACCTCAGCAAAGCCTCGCCAAAACTGCTCCAGCTCTGGAGAAAGTTAGCTGCTTGAAGTCTTGCTTACATTTCTCAATGTCTAACGTTGGCTGTAGGGATGCACAAAGGAAAGCCTGGCAGCTGGAGCACTTTAGCATATCACAGCCAACGTTGATCCAACCATACCTGGCGCACATCAGAGGAGACAGGATGCGTGGCTTGGCTGCCCATTTCATACAGTGCAATGCTAAGGAAATCCCCAGTGCTATTAATAGAAACTACCTTGCATTGATAGAATGAAATAAAGAGTAAAAATGCATGAATTTATTAGCTAAGAAATAGTCCCAACAACATGCAGCAAAAGGAGAATTCCTCATTGTGAATGGCAATGAGAAAAGGATATCGAATATGATTCCACTCTGGAGAAAAAAGCTTCATTGTTCGTAGCTTCACAGGGTGCCTGGTTGTTGCCTTTTACTTCCGGAAAGTTTAAATCTCCTTGTTTGCTGAATAAGACAAAAAAAAAAAAAATAAAAAACACACATATCTTGACATAATTAGTAACAAAATATTATATATTCTTTCTGAAGAACAGTGTAAAACTCCCCATTATTGTTTACAATTTTCAGTTAATTTGTTAGGGAGGAAATTAAAGAGAAAAAAAAAACAGTTAATTGAATAGGATTGCTCAAGATTCATCATGAGTTTCTTGTCAGAATTTGATAATTTCCTCTTTCATCCAGTGTTAACAGTATCAAGAAGAATCATGAAGAAACAAATAAGACATTAAAGAAGAGGATGGACAGATGACAAAAAAATATGAATAGATAAAAGAGCAACAGCAGGATGAATGGACAAATTGAAGCGAGACAATGATGGATAAATGGACGGATGGGTAGGAGATTGACAGACGGATAGGCAAAAGGATGGATGGATGGATGTACTGTACATACAGACAGACGAAAGACAAATGATCAATCAAAGCAAAGATGGATGAATGGACAAAAAGAACAATGAACAGATACCTTGTGTGAGGATAAGGCAACTGATAGAGTAACAGACAAAATAGTTGATAAGCGGGCATGAAGATGGATGGTCCGATGAATAAATGGACGAATAAAACAATAAACAGGTAAACTAATAAATGGGTGGAGGGATCAATAGATACAACTTAAAAAACAGTGTGATAGGGGGAAACAGCTAAAATATCTATTACATTAGTCTTTTTCTGAAACTCTTAAAATTGTAAACGTTTAGCATTGACCTCTTTTTCTGTAATTATGCATCGTAGCTTTGGCAGCAATGCTTCACAGGACAAAAACAAATATGCCAAATACGCCACAGCTGTAGCATGCTCGTGTACTGCACCCAGCCCTGTCTTCCAGGCTCTTATAAACCTCAGCAAAGCGAAGGCGCGGCTACATTGAGCTGCTCGGCTAAGAGCCTAAGCCGTAAGCTAACGTAAACATACAAGGAAAACGCGGGTTGGTTGGCATTAATCACCTGTTGCAGTCTACTGCAGATACCCCTTCATTAAGAAGTTCACGGACTTTCTCAGGGGAAGCGAGGCTGGATTTATGTTGGTTGGAAATGGCAATTCGCTCCCCGCGGCTACCACCGTCCGTCGCCATGGTCGACTCTGAATGGCTTCCCCAGAAACTAGGACCTAAGGAAAGACGTTCCTCTTTGCCAACCCGCCCCCACTGACACCAACACATTTTAGCTGACTGCTCATAGAGATATAACGTGATTTGAGTAGGGGAATGATTGTGGCATTAAACCACGAATTTATTCAATTATTGGTATCAGTATCATAATATAAAAATGTGTCTAGCATATGTTTTTTCACACATTTTTTTGGCTTTATAGGTTTAAAGCAAGTTCAAAAAGCTATTTCTTTGAAAAAAAGAATAAGCAAACTAAAATATAAATAATTATTTTTAAAAATACATTAAATTACATCTGAAATAGAATTATTATTTCCACCTACATTAAAATAGCATCTAATTTAGTTCTTGAGATATTCCACTGTTGTTTACAAAGGTCAAAAACAAAAGGTGGAGGAATGTAAGCAACAAACATAGCAGAAAATGCTAATTAGTAAATAAAATAAATTCTGTCTGTTGATCTCTTTTTGCTATTTGGAGATCAGGAAGAAACACTGCACTTTAGATTGACACTGGGGATACTTTACCCAAGGTTCATACGTTTTATATGGAAATTTTATTGCATTAGAAACGTGTTTTTCTGCCTAAATCTGTTATTTTGTAAATATGTTATGCATGTCTATGATTTTTTTTTTCCCGCTTTTGACTATAAAACTAAATTTTGCTCCATTTGATGACAGTTACTCAGCAGCTAAGTACCCTTTTACAAAATACCTTTTTACTCTTACACAAGTAAGTTATTAGACAGTCACTGTAGTAAACATGCATAGAAGTACTACATTTACTTAACTACATTTCTACTTACAAATGAGAGTACTTACATTTCATCAACATATTTTTGATTCATACCCACGACCAGTTGGTGGCGCTAACTGCCCTAAAGCATTGTCTTCCAACTGCTTAGCAACACCAGAAGAAGAAGTATGTCATCAAAGGGTGGAGCTAAAAGAAAAACTATGAATGGCTTCAAAATAGGCTGAAATGCGAAATGAGACATCTACGCTTTATCGGACGCTGCGTTTTTTTCCATGTGACATCCAAAGGGACTGGGCAGTAAAGGGAGAAGAAGGGAACAAAAGATGTCGGACGTTGAAGGCGCTGACAGTTCAGAGCAGCTGAATAAATTTGAGAAATTGACAGGCAGGCCGCCGCCCGGACCGATGTTAGCAGGTAGGTCAACAACAACATTAACGTCACGACATAATGTTTAATCCCAGCTTTCATGTCAGATATTGAAGATTGGCTCAGCGCAGTTTCGCCACTCAGAGTGCCTCCTCGTAAATTACACTGATAAACATCACATTCATGCTAAAAGCCACTCATATTAGGCGTTTTACCGCGATGTTTCAGGTGTGCGTTGGAATGGCATTGTTTTGTTGATTACCGGGTAGCTTAAAGCTTTTCTGTTTAGCTTGAAGATGCACTTCCTTCTCCTGCCTTTTACATGTTTGACTCTTCAATTCAGATCAGTGAACATGCACTACAGTTTTACTGCGCGCCACATTTTACACCTGCTCAGGTGTTTTTATTTTTTATTTTTGTTGCTTCAGGAGGCTCGCTTAAAGATTTGGCACCACCCTGAGATGTTGTACAAATTTATACTCATCTTGGATCCTCTGCATGCCAACATGTACACGCAGAAGTGTTTTCCTCTTTACATATTTACAGTTTGTGCTTTTCTAAATGTCTTGGATCATAAAACAAGTGTTAAGTCATCTAAATCAATCAAGACTGTTTGTGGAAAGTAATCACCCTAAAATCTAATAACTGGGTGTGCCATCCTTGACTGCAACAACCACCATCAAGCTTTTGCTATACCTGGAAACTAATATTTTTTGTCAAAATGTTAGAATTTCCCCTACTCTTCTGAGTTCTCAAGCATGAATGACCTATTGAAGCTCATTTTACACAGCGAATTTTAATCCAGGCTTAAAATGTCCACTCAAAAGTGGACTAGACCACTTTTGAGTGGTCTAGTCCACTTGAATCAGTAAAGCAGCTAGAGACCGCTACTACAACCACCATTGTGTCAGAATGTTTTATTCAGATTCAAGTCTTTTGAAGATTTTTTTGACTAGGTTAGAGGTTGACCTGCTTTTCCTTTAATCCTTCTGCATGTGTGCTTGGCCTTAAGGTCACAAGTCAATGACCAAACATTCTACTTCATTAAATTTGTAGTAGACAGCAGAATTTCTGGTTCTCCAGGCCCTGAACTCCCCACCAACTACCACCACTAAACTAGACAAATGCTTCAAAGGTATTTTATGTCCCCCTTGTTCCACCTTGACTCCTCTCTGTCCAGGTCCTCGAACTCCTCCCGCCCGCAGCGGCCATCGCTGCGTCGCTGACAACACTAACCTGTACGTGTTTGGGGGTTACAACCCGGACTATGAAGAGTCAGGGGGCTCCGAAAACGAAGACTATCCACTATTCAGGGAGCTTTGGCGGTACCATTTTGCCACGGGCTGCTGGCAGCAGATTCGAACTGAGGGTTACATGCCCACAGAGCTGGCGTCTATGTCAGGTGAAACTCTGGTCCGGCTTCTTGCCTGTAGTTTAGAATCTAAGGTTTGTTATTCATATTAAAAGCTGAGTTTATTGTTCTGTGTCTCTCCAGCTGTTTTACACGGTAACAACCTTCTGGTGTTCGGTGGCACCGGGATTCCCTTCGGGGAAAATAACGGCAATGATGTTCATGTTTGTAACGTGAAGTACAAGCGATGGTCGCTGCTCAACTGTCGAGGGAAGAAGCCGAACCGGATATATGGACAGGTAGCTGCAGGAATCAGTTCCATGTCTGCATATTGGATAATTTGTCTTTTAGTATTTAATATTTTGATTCTGCAGGGTAATGACTGTTGCAGTGCACTGACTGATGGTTTTTTTCCCTCTCCAGGCGATGGTCATTATAAATGGCTTCCTGTATGTGTTTGGTGGAACGACGGGTTACATCTACAGCACAGACCTGCACAGACTAGATCTGACCACCAGGGAATGGATTCATCTCAAACCTAACAACCCGCCTGATGACCTGCCAGAGGAAAGGTATAGTGCTGGACATCAAACTGCTACTGAAAGCCATATACATATGTTTTCTACTCTCCAATATGCCCTTGACATCACTTCCTGTTTCTGTGTGTCACAGATACAGGCATGAAATAGCACATGACGGACAGAGGATTTATATTCTGGGAGGTGGGACTTCCTGGACGTCATACCCTCTAGATAAGGTACGACACCGCCAGTTTATCTGTGTCGATGTTAAAATATTAGTTATTGTAAAATGTTTTGGGTTTCCTTTTTGTAGATACATGCTTATAATCTGGAGACAAACTCTTGGGAGGAGATCACGACAAAACCACATGACAAAATAGGTGTGTATGATACAACTTTTTTTCAGAGTTCAGCCTGCTTTTTCTACTAAGTGCTTTGGAGGTAAATCTACTCCTTTAACTCTTTCACATTTGGTCACATTTTATTCATATTTTATGTGGTGAGACCAACAGAAAAGAATGCAGAATTGTAAAGTGAAAGAAAAACTATAAATATTTAAAATAAAGATGTGAAAAGTGTGGGCTGCATCTGTGTTCACTCAATACTTCATAGAACAACAGGTATTTTGAGGCGTCTTTCGAAATAGCTTACGCTCAGTCATCTTGGTTAATCTGTGAACAAATATGATCAAATCTCGTCCAAGATACTTAGAAAGTACTCCATGTAAAATATCCACAAAAAAAAAGTAAAACTTCTCCGCTTTTTGACAGGATATCCTGCTCCTCGACGATGCCATAGTTGTGTGCAGATACGCAACGGTGAGACAGACAGAACTGAAAAATCTCTGCTTGCTTTTTGCACGCTGGCAAACTAACGCACAACCTGTACTTTCCCCTTTGTGCTGTAGATGTATTCATTTGTGGAGGCTACAACGGGGAGTTGATACTAGCCGATCTGTGGAAGCTAAACCTGCAAACTTTCCAGTGGAGTAAACTACCAGCAGAGATGCCTGAGCCAGCCTACTTTCACTGTGCTGCTGTAACCCCTGTTAGTACCTTTCACCTAATGCAGAGAAAAAACAGGTTTATTACACAACATTAACATTTTTGGTGTTTTTCATCAATGAAAGTTTGTATAGTTTTGACTGAAACGTACATACACACATCATGGGAATGAATGTCATTAGTTTTTATTTGAACTTTTTCTTGTGGATATTTGTTCTTTTAGCAAGTTGCAGAGAAAACACTCTTCCATCCTAGAATTCAACAAATAGACTGTCAAAGAATATACATGATACTTTAAAAGTCAGTAAATGCGTGAAATAAAAACAGAAATATATTTAATTAAAAGCATGTTTTCATAAGATACACAACTTAATGTCTGGCGTGCAGCCAGTCAACTGTTAACGCTGCTGTCCTTCCCAGGCTGGCTGCATGTACATTCACGGAGGCGTAGTGAACATCCACGAGAACAAGAGGACTGGCTCTCTGTTTAAGATCTGGCTGACTGTTCCCAGCCTGCTGGAGCTGTGCTGGGAGAAGCTTCTCAAAGCCTACCCCCACCTGACTTCTCTCCCCACCTTTCACCTGTACAACCTGGGCCTCACGGAGGAGCTCGTAGACCGTGTCAAGTAGGCGCACAGGAACGGGATAAATTTCCCAGCAGCACTCTAGATGATGCCTGATGTAGCCCCCGCCTTAAAGCCAAAAACAATGGGATGCCTTTTTTTTATTTTTTTTTTTAAGTTCCCATATTTTTTGTTTGTTTTCTTTTTTTTGCCTGTTTTTTGTAGATACGAGGATGAGCGTCAATATTTTTGGAATGTTTTATGGATTATATTCTATTCCCTGTGCCATCACTGCATCTGTAGAGCGTTAAATTGTGGATGTCCTCTTCCAACAAACTGACAAGTTGTAAAAAAAAAAACAAAAAACAATACAAAAACTATATTTTGCCATGTGAAAAGTCAGATACTATTTACTCTCACTTCTGCAAATCCTCCAGATATTTTATAAATTCAGAGTGAAGGGAATAATGGATGTATATTTATTTCAAGGACTTGATCACTTTTTGCTGGAATTTTTATTTTTTTTCCCCCCATCATGAACTGATATTGCTCTTTGCACATTTCCCCTCCTCTGATGTTCTTGTTGGTAATTTTCTTATTTAATAGATCCTTTATTAATCTGTGGCTAGTTATTTCAGCCTAAAGAGGGTGACACATTGGTTTGCCAATTTTTCACAGTTACACTGACACCATACAGTTCTTATTGTCCTTTCCCCTGAGGGGATCTTCTCCGCTCTAGGTTGTCAGATGAAGTAATAGTCGTGCAAATTTCAGCAGTCTAGTTATCTTGCAAATTTGCACGGACGGACGAACAAAGCTTTTATCTCGCCTCGGAAATGTTATAAAATGTTTTAGATCATTTGTGGTCAAATTACCTAAAACTTGTGCAGACACTTGGGTGTTCATTGCCATGACAAGAACATTTGCAACTAGATTTTTGTCTCTGTTCCTTTTTTCCTGTTACTTTATGGCTTAAACATAAAAAGAAGGAGAATATTTGAGTTATTTCCCTGATTGTGTCGATTCTTAGCTTTATTTGTGAAACTACGCCTCACTGTGAATTGGGTGCTGTTTGAATCTTAAGCTATTCGTTTGATGATGCTTTTTACCTTCTGTTGAAGAAGATGGCTTTGCACTGAGAGCTGCTTCAGTAGCACAGTCGTTTATCCTGCAGTGCCTTTTTCTAAGATGCATGTTTAATCCCTTCAAATATTCCAGTCAGTGCATACAAGTGCTCATTTTAAAAGGCATGTTCTTTCCCCTGTAATAAACAGGTCAGTAACTCGTAATTGACTGCAGCATGTTGCCCTAAAAGAATTCTTGACACTTAATGTTTATTTAAAAGACGCCAAATATTGTTTCACTTTGAGATCTTTGGTTTGACCCCTACATGACTAATCTTATTTGAAACTTCTGCACTGCCTTCCCAGATTTTAATGCATGATGCCTGTACCTGCTTTTCAAAAAAGAAAAAAAAATCTTTACTTTTAAAATATGCTTTACAGGTTTCCTATTAAAAAAAAAAAAAGTTGTACAGTCTGATTTTATGAACATTGTCAATAAAAGTATTGTCCAAATATAGTCTTGCCCACATGACTAATTAGCACAAGTAGCACCCTTTACATTTATCGTTCTCCTTAAGATGTGTGCAAGAAAATACATTTAAAAGTAACATGAAGGTGGACAAGTTTGGGTACTTGTTCAGCTTTGTTTCTCTCAGTTTTAGAGACTCCGGATGTAGACACAACCAACTTACTGTTTTTTTTTGTTTTGTTCCCACATTTGAAAATACTTCTAGATGACTGCAATATTTTGTAGTATTTGTTAAAGCCACATCATTTTTCATCAATGAAAAGTTTCACTAAATGTGTTACAGTGCAAAAATAGAAATGTCTTAACATTTTGTTCAGGAATTTATTACATTTTATTTAATCACATTCCAACAGTTTACATCAATAGCCAAGATTCAAAAGCACTAGAAAAATGTTTCAGAAAACAAACTGTACAGTATCAATTGTAGGTCAGAAAAGACGATTTAAATACTCTGACCATTTCCCAGTTTTTGTGCCTCTGAAACCAAATCCAGTGAAAATAAAAAAACGGTGATCTTTTGGCATAAAACTGAACAGATGCATTCTTTTCTTTGCAGATTAACATGAGCGTGGAGAAGGAGCGAAGAAGTAAACGGCCAAAATGATGAAGTATACCACCACTAGGGCTGTACCTGCAAACACAAAGAAGACGACTGAGGACTTTTTGTTTTTAGTTTTTCTACAACATGTGTTGAGCCTTGCAAAGTGGAAGCAGGAGTTTGCAACATGATAACTTACCCTGAAAGTAGTCACATTTCCCATCCATGAAGATGTAGTTCACCAGAATGACGCTGAAGATGCTGGCCCAAAGATGAATGTCACTGAACACAAGCATAAATCCCACATCCTGGACACAAGAAACAAAAAATAATACTAAGCCAGTCAAGTTGAGCAGTTTGTCACAGACAATGTGTGAAAACATTACACCCAGCAGAGGAAATGCTTCATTTTTGTGTGAGGTTAGGCTACTGCAATAAAGGATGAATTCCTTTTAACACATTTACAAAAGGTGACAATAAATGAGTAGGATGCACTAAATGGACAAAGAAGTAAAACGTACTCACATAGAAAGCATTAAACAGGACAAGAAGTGGAATCTGTATCATGCAAACCTGCACAGCAATGCAATTGCCTACTTCAAGACTGCAAAAGAGTTAGAAATATACAAATCTTTAGACTTTACTGAGAGATTGTCAAAAGAATTTCTGTACAGTTTTACATTACGTGTCTGTTACAACTCCCATTACTCAAAATACTACAGTTTGACATAAGTTACCATGACAAAAACAAACAAACAAAAAACCTCAAGCTGATATTGTTTTGCAGTGCAAACTGGATCCCATTGACAATCTCAGGAAGCTCCGGCACCATTGCCAATACGGAGACGCCGATGAAGTACTGCAGGGAAAAAAGACCCAGCTGAGTGCAACTGGAGAAGTTCCAGTCTCATCATTTGAACCAAATGTTTTTGTTGAGAACATTTGTAGCCACAAATGGTTTGCATTTTAACTACCTGGGAGATGGAGGAATGACTCAGGATGGGCTCGATGTTGACAGTGCAAAGATCCGCGCAGCTGGCCATGAGCACTGTGGCAAAAATCAGCACTGCGAGAGCCCTCCATCTGGACCAGTGGACAACAGGATGACCTGATGGCAACAGACTTCTTATTAACCACCAACACACTCAAAATACATGCATTTAAATATTTGTGTGCCACCTTTAAATGTTGACTTGGCACAACTTTTTGTTAAGGGAACCTTAACTTTTTTTCCCCCTTAGAATACAAACATGGTTTTAAAACGTCAGCTTTTAGTTCCTCCTCTAACTTTTATTTATTTTAATAGTGGCTAGTTAATATATACTGCAAAATAAATCTCACAAAAACTTTGAGCTCCATCAAATACTTTAAATGTTTAAAGTTTTTCCTCCATCATATATGTGGATGATGCCTTTTTGGAAAGTAAAATAAAATTTTTTTAAAAAAGCCTGTGACAAAAATGTTAAGTCAAAAACCTTTACAGCAGTTGATACTAAAAGGTGCCCTTTTTGCAGCAGTAAAAGGAATTCACAAATTTCTATGAAAAAAAAAATTGTTTTGGCATGCGTGACTAACTTAAGATGGAAATCAAGCACTTAAGATTGTCGCATGCATGTAGTTTTTCAGGCAAGCAACATGCAAAAGGTTTTAATATTGCATGCAAATAACCACATGTAACCCACACACCCGTCGGAATGCGGCTAGGTGCAGTAGTGCTGGCATTAATACACATGTTGGTAGGAACCAGATGGGCAGCTGTGACCTCACCAGTGGGATTGTTGGTGTTGGTACCCTCCTGTGCATACTGACCGTGTGCTTGTCCCCCATGACTGTCGCTGACATGGATATCATAAATGTGTGCATGGGTCTTGAGTGTGAAGATGAGCCCGATCAGATAGGAAGCAGGCAGCAGGACGGAAATGGTGTACACCAGAGGCCTAGAAAAACATTTCTTAATTAATCCAAACTCAAGTGGAATAAATGTGCAAAAAATGCATCTTAGAATTTAAATGATTTTACTTACTCAATATGGGACAGAATTAAATGTGGGTCAGCTGTAGTCTGTTGGGGAAATAAGAAAGTGTTGCCTGAGTTTCATTTAAATATGTAAAAAAAAAAAAAAAAAAAAGCATAAAAATATTCCTGTAAAAATCTTGGAACTTATTCTGCCAAAAGCTGGGGAAAAGCTGCCCACCGTTTCATAGTGGCAGTCCTTGCAGGTGAATGGTACGGTGCCATTACCAGGAGTACTGGAGCAGCTTTCACACACCAGGTTACCAAAGGTCTTTGAGAAAAGGGTGGGTGCAAACACACCTTCAGAGTGAAGCGCAAATCTCATTAGGACAACTCTGGGAAATGTTTAAAATAACCAAACGCAATCCTTACCTCCAATGGATATGAAGAGCAAAGCTGAGCTCACTCCGGCCGAGCGACTGTTAAATCTCTGCTCACTGTGTTTGATTCCTCCAATAGTCATACAAATACCCTGCAAAAGTGTTTTAGAATCAATTAGACTTGCAGGCAGGTGGCTGTGTGCTCACATGTCCTTCAGTGACACTTACAGGTATGAACAGAATGCACCCAATCAGAGTGCCAGCCAGTGCAGATTTGACGATCTCCTCGTAACAATTACTGCCGGCGCGATGCCCCCGAAGCAGCGCCGTGATGTAGAAGGTCATCTCTGTGATGGAACCAAACGTTGCGTTGACTACGGCCCCCACTGCGAAGTTACTCTGTGCAGAAATGCTGAGCAGAACACAGCAGCAACACTGAAACATGAATTCTGCGTGCAGCACACAGCTCTTTGTAAATGTAATCACACTCCTTTCCATACTACATTCATATTTAAAGTGTATTTGATCCATCTAAAAATGAGAGGGGTTGAGGCACAACTGAAACCGAGCACATAAACTGACAAACTTAGAGTATTTTAATAAGAAACAGCTCAGAACTGTCCTGTCAAAACTCCCCGTCTTCAGTTTGCCATGAGCCATTTAATGAACACAGTGAACATCAAAGGGCATGAATACTTCTGATGCATTTTATTTTTTGCTCCCTCATTTGTTGAAGACAAAATGGTGATATTTTACCTTGCAATTCCCATGCCAATATAGTAGGACAGGGGAATTATGGACACGATGGCTATTGTAAACATGGTCTCTGTACTGAAGTATTCATGCTCTCGGTCAGTGTAGCCAGCGATTACAGTCACGAATACCAAAGGTAGCAAGTCTGCAAGAAGAGATTAAGAAAAACAGACAGATGCGCCTTAAAAAGAAAAAAAAAAAAGCCCTCCATCCCCCCCCTTCATGACCAGCTAAAAAAGGATACTGAGAGCAAAGATGTTGATCCCTTGGACTGTGTATTTGTAGTAATACACATTGAAGGCCTGATAACAGTACAAGACAACTCTTGTCTCACACGCGTCCTTCTGGAAGATCAAATAAAAGAGCAAATGGTAAAAAATAATTACTTAACTAGTTCAAAGCTTTGCAGAGCAATCAGATTAAAGGAAGTCAGTTGCAACAATGAGTTATTTATAATGATCTACCTTTAGCCCTACAACAGAAAATAAGAAAAGTTTTGGTTTCATGGACAGAAAACTCGACCAAATCCCTTTATGCAACCTACTCACAGTTTTGCATAAACACGATATGTTCCTCATGAATGGCCTTTAAAACTTCTGAAATGTTTATTAGTGAACCTCAGTCTATGACAGAAACGGTTCAAAACACTTAAAAAGCAAGGTTTCTGAAAAATACGACGTGTCGATCTCAAAATCTTTGCCATGACTGTAGGTTACAAAACACTTCAAAGGAAAGTTAACTTTGCTGGTGCAACAGCAAAGCCATTGTTAAAATTAATGTTGCCCATAGAAAACCTTGTCCACTGAATGGATCTCGATGTCTTCTGGGGCCATGAGGAGAACAGTGGTTAGGATGCGGCTGTTCATCTTTGCAATGGGGATGGTGAAGACTGGAAGCCAGGACAGGACAAATGCGAGGCAATGGACCACAGCCAGTACAGGGTAACCCAGCAACAACCAAAGGAAAGTGCTGACGCGGCACTGCAGAGACACAATGGGGAACGACTTAGTAGCATGAGAATCACGGATAATCATAAAATACATTCTGACACTCTCACCCAGTGCTTTCTGGTTTTTCTTGGAGGAAGAGTTGGAACGGGGATCTTAATAGGGAGGGGGGAGGACACCAGAAGAGGTGCACAGTCTTTGTCCCCAACCAGATCCTTATGCTCTTGTGGAACAATGTCGCAGTTTGTCGGCTTCACGGCAGACATGTCAACTAAATGACAAGCCTGGAATTTTAAAGAATAGAGTATAGAAAATAGTCCATTAGAAAAAGGTATTTGGCCAGAAATCATGGATGATTTATATCCATTTACCCTTTGTACAGATTTTCCAAATGGCCAAATTATATACCAGGCCAACTTTAAACAGACTTTACCTGAAAGGAGTGAAACAAATGGCTCAACAACATGCAGTAAAACGCTCACGTTTCTTAATGATGCAGCTGGTTCTAGAATACATACCATAAGGGACACCAAAGACAGTCAGAAACATCACAGGACAAATGAGCAGGTAGATTAAGGAGATCCACCAGCCAAATAAAAACACATACACTATGTTTCCAACGCTGACCACTGGAGCTGGACGACAGAAAGCAAAGAGCTTTGAGGTAAGAGCAAAATACTTAAGTGTATGCATAAAAATTAAATAATAGAGCTGCACAATATATCGCACAGTAATTATTGTTTCAATACCACTGTATTTGCATTTGACAAACAACTAACTAGACAATAGGTGCTAGGCAAATATTCAAATACCAGGTTTTTCTGCTTTCTATGAAATATTTTTGCAACACTTACAACATGGAGTAAAATTTTAGAAGGTTAAAAGGAATAAGGGGTCAGAGTTTTTAAAGGGATATCACACAAGTCATTTTATTCCCAAAACAGCAAGAGTTGGCCGAAAGCAACACTCAGTAAAACCCACATTAAGGTGGAAATAGTTTGTTTTTTCCCCCCAAAGCTGAACAGATTGCTCATTATCTAGAGTCAATATTTGCAATGCAGCAGAAAGTCAATTTTTAATAAATTGCTTATTTATCCCAAAGTTATATCTTTGCAGCAGCATTCTGAAACAACAGAACATTTTGCTTGTTTTCCTAATATTGTGCTCTCCTGTTGAACAGATGGCAAGAAAAGACCTTCAGTGTTCTTCACAATGCTGAGGTCGGTGTGCAGTTCTTTGTCGATGTCAGATCGGTCTTCGATTGGTTTCTCTGTCACATTGCCCTTCCATTTTCTAAATCCAAACTGGAAAACAAAACAAAATGGAGAATATTATGTTAACGTAGACTTTCATACCATCTTGGAAAAATATTCAGCCACTGGTTTTTCCTCCCATTCTTCATAGCAAAACATCTCAAGCTCAGTCAGATTGTACTTGGTGTTCAAATTTTGCCACAAATCTTTTTGTCCAAAAAGTTTTTTTTATTTTTTGCATCATTTGATCAGCAAACTGTGTTGCAGTTATATGGCATATCCTCCACATTACTTGTGACGAGCCAAACGCAGTCCTGCAAACATTGTTCTGAACTACGAATCTCTTCAACCCCTTATACCTTCTTCTGTCACTTTATTTTATAAGTATAGTTCTGAAAAATAATCATCTCCAAGTGTTCTGTGGAACATGTGAAAGACCAGATTGTTTCAAGGTTTAACGGCATGCTTTCATATTGTTCTCTCTGAAAACAAATTCACCATTGTACTTTTCCAGTAGTATACAAAAGAAATCACCTATATCATTAGACAAGCTTAAATCACAAAAAAAAGACGGAGAGAAAAGTTCTTTGTTCCATCAGGAATTTCAAAGAATGGTTTTGTTCCAAAAATCTTTTGGTGGTGAAATAACTGATTTGACGCAGTAATTGCCCCCTACCTTGTAGTTGTTGGCCTCTCTGTGTGCTTCCACTTCATTGTCGACTCTGATGGTCGTCCTCAAGGTGCCATCATGCCATCCTTCCTCTCCATGCCTTAGGGGAGAGTTCCCATGTGTTCCTGTTGTAAATGTGAATTGTTTTTGTTTTTTGCTATTCTTTTATCTCATTCAGATACGACAGGTGGAGGAATCGTGATGATAAGAGAGGTTTCGGCAAGTGAGAATAAAGCCATTCACCTCTGGAGACGGCAAGCAGGCATTTTGGCGTGAACTGGCAGAAGTGATGAACAGAACCGTCGGGGGAGGGGGTCGCCAGTGCTCCCACATCTGGATGATGGGGCCCAACAAACAGCCTCTCAGGCTGGATCTGCAGCCGTGCAAACTGCTGATGATTCTCAGGATCGCAACAGTTTTCTGACAAAAAAAAAAAAGTCTTCTACACAGTCTGGATGTGGATTGTGACTGATATCCACAGCTAATGCCCTCCTGTGGAAATGTGTGAGACTAACAAAAAACTCATGAGAGTCATGCAGCGTCCTTCTCCATTTGGTCTCTTCCAAGACTGATCACATTTTTAATGCATTGCAACACACAAATGAGCAGGTTATGCTTTGATTTGAAATTCAAAACATAGACATGCTGGTAATACAATACGTGGTCTGTATACATAAGAGAGAAAGTTTTCTATATTGAAAAAAAAGTCTAAAAATGATAAATGACTTTTGGAAGCAAGTTAGTCAATAATTCAAAATTGATTTTATAATCAACATAAAATATACACAACACATTATTCAGTATCATTGCAATAAACTGCATTAATCCAAGCTGTGATAATCAAATCGTATATTCTTCCCAGTAGTTTTAAACATACAATTTTAGCAACTGCATTAAATTGGTTAAAAAGTTTCAAAGTAATCATTATGATCCTAAATGTACTTCTGAGGACCTTACATACAAAATTAAAACGTTAAAATTTGAGATGTCTTGACTGCGCAGGTGAATTTAAGACAAAAGCAACAAGCAGACTGATTAAGAAAACGCACAGACAGGTGCGCATTGGTTGGGAGAAAATGAAGCAGTTTGTATCACCTGTTGATCCAGCCACTGATCTTTTCCGAAGGTTGTCGACATCTCCAGACAGCAATGAAAGCGTTTTAAATGACATTTCGTGTGTTTTTTCCACTCTCCAAATGAGCTCTCAGTGTTTGGTCTCCTCCTTATGCCAACCGGCGTCTCATTACTGACAGAGAGGGTGGTGCCCTTCCAGCTGTGCGCTTTATTTTCTTCCTCTATTGCAAAATTTGAAATTTACTCAGTTTCATTTTATACTTAATCATGCTTTGTTCTCTATGCGCCACATGATTAACCTCTAAATATTTTTTATTTTGTTAATTTTTTTTTCTTTTTTACAATTTTGACTTTTTATCCCATGTCTGATTTGATGACAGCGTGTGTTTAGCGCCCCAGGCGGTTTAGTTGGGAAACAGCAAGAGACAGCTCGAGATGCAACAAAAAGCTGATTTCAACTTTATTTATAGAACACATCGTGTACAATTATCACAAACTCACTATGCTCTAAAGGAAATGTAAAAAAAAATATATAAAAAAGACATTGGTTATTTATAAAATGTCTTTCACAAAAGCATGAATAAAACACGTAATAATATGTGAGCTCACATATTGCTAAAAATAAAAGTAATTTAAAAGTAAAAGGCATTCCATCCATCCATCCATCCATTTTCCGTAGACCCTTGGTGGGGTTGGGAGAGATGCTGGTGCCTTTCTCCAGATAACGTTTCAGGCGGACAGGTCGCCAGCCTGTCGCAGTGTAAAAGGCATTGATTCAACACAATATGAACATAATTACTAACATCACCAAACATCTGACTCTGATTTGATTCTTGGCATAAACACAACCTACATACCATAAAGGTCTACCTTCCAGTAGTGTTTATATCTTAAATTGTGACAGATTTTTATCATGTTACAACCATGGTGTGTTTTTTTTTTTCTGTGATAGACTAATAGAAAGTACTACTTAACTGTGGGGTCCATGTTACACCTTACATGATTGTTTTCAATTAAAATCTACAGTGCATTGTGTATTTCTATTCATCCATCCTCCATCCTACTGTGCCACAGGAGGAGCTGTAGAAATCCACAGCTCAGGTGGGAAAGTCTGTATCCCGGATCGGTCAGAGGAGACAAAGCTGGCATAAAAGCAAAACACTGGTTGGACCATTGAAGACTGACCAGGCTTTTTTTTCTGTGGTATTACTTTTATTTCCATATAAAAACAAACCAAGCATAGCTGCACAGTTAAGTGAAAGTATTGTTTTCTACACAACAATGTTGTGAAACGGTCTATAAAAACAGAAGTATTTACTTTTCAAGGACATAAAAAAAAACACACTCTTCATTTAATATTTGAATAGTTCCTGAACATGAGCTATGCCACATTTCTGTTATTAAAAGTGTAGCTTAAATAAATCTGACACGATTTTCACTAAATATAATAAAAAACAGAAGGTTTTTTTGTGTTGGCTATGAAACAATATAACTGCACGCATGAACTTGCCCTCACCACTTTGTTTTGGTTAAATCACAAATAAGAGAGAAAAAGTTATTTGAAAGAAAAATACAGTCAACTCATCCCTTTTTATTTATTAACTCTGCAGAATGTGTGAGCTACTTGCAGAGTCACACAAAGAATATAAATAGCACCTTAATTTAGACAGGGAAACAAGGAAATATTCTGCTGAGAAACCCAGCATCTGTGGTACAGATGAAACACTAAACCATAGAGGACAATAACATCCAGAAACCACTTTAAACATAATATATACAACAGTATATACAGTACAAATACATATTTTTTTCTCTAAATGTACAAAACAGAAAAGTGGAAAGAAAATCAGACAAATGCAGTTTCATAAAATGTTTTTTTTTTCTCCAAACAAAAGACAAAGAGATGCATTGTTGCACCAGGCAACAAAGCAAATATCAAAGAGTTTTGCACAAGAACATTGTGGTTACAGAAAGTCAAGAAACACTAAGAGAAGGGACACCAGAGCAGACAAAGGGATTGTCTGTAAAACTCAAGTAAACCAATGAAGTGTGAAGTGGCACAGTCTCATGCAGACTTCATTCTTCTTCATGCCACTTTTACTCTATTGTTTGAATTAGTGATTATTTCTCTAATACTGGTAACATTAGAACATCAGGTTAGCTCA
Organism: Xiphophorus couchianus; assembly: GCF_001444195.1. Lineage (NCBI taxonomy): Eukaryota > Metazoa > Chordata > Actinopteri > Cyprinodontiformes > Poeciliidae > Xiphophorus > Xiphophorus couchianus. The sequence goes on along the minus strand of NC_040244.1, from coordinate 4,047,127 downwards.
TTTTTAGTTTCAGTAGAAAAAGGCATATATTTTATGGGGGGGTTTTTTGTAATACAAAAGTAGAGATATAAGTTACTTTGAAATAGTTTGACTGAATTACCCCAAAATTATTAATCACCTCTAACTAGGACACTACTGTTTTATTGTGGAGGAAATTACTGATCAGTAAGGTTGGTGCCTAGGAATAAAAATTGCTCACTTTGTTGTAGGAATGGGCTGGCTACGGGCAGATATGTGAAATGTTTCTCTAGAAAATACCCTTCAGGGGTTTAAAACTAATAATTTGATTCAAGAGAAAGTGACGAAATAGCTTTTTTCCTTTTCTCTGGCTCTAGTAAGCATGGATCAACGCTCCATCCACACCTGCTGTAGGCCACGCTGGTCAGTTGGCTGAAAAGATGGTTCTACCAAATTCAGTCACTTATATATATACATATGTATATAAAAGATACAAATTATGCTGTTTTAAAACAGTTCTGAACAAAAATTTAAAGTTATTATGTGGAAAGTAAAGTGTTCCTCCTAATAAGGTAGCCTCCACATTAACTTGAATAGCTTAGCTGCCTGATCTGTTTTGTTGTCACAGAGTTGTTGTTGCTTTTTTCTTACTTTTAAAGAGGATAATGTACAGAATATGGTATAAAAACAAATCTTTTAAAAAGATATTTACATTAGTTTATTTCTCTATTATTCCCATACATTTTCCTAACACACTCACTCAGACACACTCACTCAACGTAAATAACAGAGACTTTAATCGTATATTTAGGATCTTAGTGATGTTGGAACTGGTACACTTGAGTAAGAATCTCTTAAGAGTTACTTAAAGGTAAATTTTTTCTTTTCTTGCTTACTCTGCTGTTTTAAAAGTCAGAGTCAGCATCCATAAGCTCCGCCTCCATTAAATTGGTCCTGGAGTGGATGGGTCCGTAGCCTGCCCTGCGGCCCGCCGGTACCCGAGCCACATGAGCCATTCTCTCTGACAGTCCGTCAGTACGCTCCACCTCTCTGGGGTACATTGACGATCCACTGGGCTGCCAGTTTGAAGTCAAAGGGTGACAGCTTGGCCTGAGGCCCAGATTTTCTGGACAATCAACTCGGGTCATCAGGTAACCGTTTCTGCTGCTCCTGCGCTCCAAGTATGAACACCTTTCCTCGCAGGGTTCATAATCTGGCAACGAGCCCGGCAGGATGCCCTGCTCCAGCGTCTGCTGCCTCTGCTGTTCACGCAGATTGGCCACCAGGCTTGGGTGGCAGGGAAGTTTCGGCAGGCGAGGAACTGAGCTGCGGCCAAACTCTCGCTGAAGTCGAGTCTGGTTTTCCACCACAACGTCAGGGTTACGTACCTCCTTCCTCCTTTTCTTCTTCTTCTTTTTCCTCTTTATCATCTCAGGTGATATGTCTGCCTCCACCATCCACAGTCTGTTCCTCTCCTCTGGAGGGGGCACTGTCAGAACAGGCGAATTATTGTAAGACCAAATAAGAAAATGTGAAAGGTTTAAGGGATGTTTTGGTATGCCGGATTGTAAATTAACAAAAGTGAACAGAGGAGGAAAAAATGTCAGAACCCACCGGTTCTCTGCAAAACAGCCAAAGCTCACCTGGAGTCCCAGTGGGAGTGACAGAAATGTCCTGAGGCAGAATGGCTCCCCGTCTGGCGACCATCTTGGGTACATGGAGCGCCCATGCTGATGAAACATCATTTGACGGCTCGTTCAGGTCAAAATTGATTCCAGCTATTAAAAGAGAAATCACAGAGTTTCAAATCAGAATCATCTTAAAGTCTGACGTGGTCCTGGAGGCTTAAAGCTTAACCAGCAGCTTTACAGTTTCCACCACTTCTCTGAAATAAAATATATACCCTACATATGACAGAAAGGTTTCAAGTGGATAATCCCAGACAATTTCTTTATTATTATTATTATTATTATTATTATTATTTCTATTTAAGTATTTAAGTTAGTACAGCCATTTGAACATAAACCCATGCAGTTGCAGTCACAGCTCACAAGGTGGCGCTATTAGTAGGGTTCAGATACTAACCCACTGGGCCATCATGTGACACAGTATGCATGCTGAAGGACAGCTCCTTCTCCGGGTCCTTGTGGAGCTCCTTTCTCATTGCGAACGCCTTAGCAATCATCTTGCTCTTCTTTATCCTCTTAGGTTCATTGTCACTTCGACCAATGATCCTGGAAAAATAACAAATTATAAGAGCCTGGTAGGCACCAAAATATGATTTTCATCTCTGAAATTACTTAGTGTTTCCTTACTTGAACCAAGTGCGTTTCCAGATGAGGAAGGTAGCTTTGGTCCAGACCCAGGTGCTCATGGCGATTCCTGTGCCGAACATGGAGAACAGGTTGATCTTCTCCACCATCAGGCTGGGACGGTTTTTAATGGTGCATTCTGGGATGGGCTTGTTGGTTTGAGAGGCGATTGTCACGTTGGCTTCACATCTGGTGGAAACATGAACAACATTCAGTCCCTTGTAGTTCATAAAAAGATTAACTTTTACAGCACAGGCTTGACTTATCGTTTGTTGAGATGAGGGGTAAATTATTTCCAGAGCCTGTGTTGTCAGCACTGTGAACCCCGTTTGCTGACCATTGTCCAGTTAGATAGTGACTTCTGTATGAACCATATCAGGTGTAACTTTTACTTTGCCTATTTAAGTGCAAACAAATACTATTTAATGTCAAAGTTGGGGCATCTCTTAAGTTGTTAATGCCCCAATTTAAAAATAAAACATTAAGATATTTAAAATACATTCATTTCCATTTACATGAGTTGAAAGAATAGAAATGACAGCAAAAAGAATAAATAACTGAGTTTTAATGCAATAGTGAGTAAAATAGTCACAAATTTCATAGCTTTTCGTTGTTTTTAATGGTAACAATTGTTAGATTATTTTAACATAATAATGAATGGTTATAGCAACCAATCTTTAAAGAGGAATCCGTCAACCTTCTTCATGTTTAGCTTCTTTTTATAACGTGCTATTTTTTTCATCTCTAATAAAGATTTGCATCCCGCCCCAGCATGATGCTGCCACCACCATACTTCACAGCTGAGATGATGTGTCCAGGAAGTAACTGTTCATCAACACATAGCCTTTCTTGTCTTTAATGTCAGCGAGGAAGTTTCCTTTTGGATTCATACGACCAGAAACGTCAAACGGGACTTCTTATGACTTTTGTTAAAAGTTGACTTTCCTCTCATCTTTCTTTTATGAAGGTTAGCTTTGTCAAGTGCATGATTAATAGTTGCATCTGAACTGTGGATCTCTGCAGATCCTCCAAAGTTACAATGTGCTTCTTGGTTGCTTCCCTAAAAATTGTCATCTGACAAAAATAGCTAAAAAAAACAAAACAAACAAAAAACCCTCATGGGAAATCTGTCTGAAAAACTCACAGCACATATTCTCTGAAGCTCCTCTCCCATTCAGCCTGGTTGAAGAAGTCATAGAAGTGACATCCGAATGTGATGAGAACAAAGCCAAAGGCAAGGAATCCAAATATACCTAATGATAAGAAAGAGAGTAACAAATCACACAATATCAAACAGATTGTTGGATTTTTTCCCCCTTATTTAGAAAAAAAAAATGTGCTAGCTCAGAAAATGAAACCCATTAAGAACATTTGTCAGTGTAAACAAGACGTTCTCCTGGGTCATCGTATCACATGGAGGTTTTAAGGGTGTTTACATTCTTTGTGCCATGTTGCCTGCCGCTTCAGACAAAACATCTGTTTCCAGAGACAGACTTGTGTTTTAGCTCAGACGTTTAGCCCTCAAATGTTAGCAAAAAGAACGGGACAGATCTTACCTAGTCTCAGCATTGTCTCATTGATTTTGCTGGCTGCTTTCTCACTCAGTAGTCCAGGGTGGTTACTCTTGATGGAAAATAAGGTCATGACACCTAGAAGAAGAGTATTTTTAGAGGAAAGTGTTATGAGTTGAACCCTTTTATGGATCGAGGTCACTACAGTGGGTTGCAACTCAATAATAACTAGTTACATTTACTTTAGTAACTTCTAGTTACTAAGCAGATTTGCTGCACCATACTGCTTACTTTTACCCACCATCTGATATTATAATCTGTTACTAATAACGTGAGTATCCTGTTTTACCAAATACTTTCTCATTTTTTCTTCAGAAGAATGTAGAAAGATTAAAGGTCTATATAAGGCCATAGATGACTCAAGACCTTTAGGATAAATACCTGGATTTATTTCATCGTCACTGCATATTGAAAGCGTAACAGATGAATTTTAATGCACAAACCTACCCCGAATGAGAAAGTAACCACCAACAACAAGCACCACTCCAATGGGCGCCAGCACAAACCCGGCTCGGAAATGGTAGTTCTTGTAGCCGACAAAGCAGATCCCACTCACAGAGTCTCCATCCACCTTTGGACCACAAACACACAAACAAAACATTCATTTTATTCCAAAATTCTCAAAACCTACAACCTCATGAGGGTTTTCAACACACCTCAGCTATAGCAAGGATGGCCACAGTGAGGACAAAGGGAATGGACCAGGTCACCATGTGGAAGTAGGAGGTCCGTCCGGACAGTGGCTGGTGAGTTGTACCCAGAGCCTTGAAGGAGGTGTGCCAGGCGTAGGTCAGCATGACGAACCAAATCACGCCTGACATCAAGGAGTAATAGACGATGATGAAGATGGTGACGCACGAGAGCGTTTCTGAAGACCTATGGAGAGGACATCAGTTTGTATCTATCTCTTTCGGTTTGGCTGTTGTCATCCAACTCTGGGCTGAAGCCCTCACACTTACGAGGGCTCCCCGAGCCGCATGGTGTTGTCACTCTTGCACACAATCTCTTTGCGTGCTCCGTCCAGGAACTGGGCGAGCCAGCCAATGCTGCCCACAAAGAAGCAGGCGTTGATGTAGAAGAGAATGACAGCCGGGTAGCGGTTCGAGTTTTTCCAGTCAGCAAGAAATGTGGCCTGAATCAAGACAGAGGGGAGACGGTGGTCAGGGAAGAGAAAAAGATTCAAATACGGTGAGGGAATGAGGGGAGATATTAATTTCTCTCTCGGTGGAGAGTGTTTATACGTCTCACCAGAGTGAAAAAGGTGCAGAGGAGTGTGATTGTGCCAAAGTAAGCAATGTAGGCGTGCATGTCATTGTGCTCCTCTTCGGTGAACAAGGGGTTGTCGCACTGGATACCACAGCCTTCTACATCCTTGTACCAACTCGACTGTATGTCTGTCTTCACCAGAGGGGCTTCGCACTGGCCTGACGTGTTGAACTTCAGCTTCTGCACTTCATTCTGGACAGAAAATTGACATAGGTAAGGATGTTTTGCAAGAAAATCATCTTCCAAGATTTCATTGAAGAAAAGGAAGAGACATCTGGTATTGAGAGATAATATAACTGTTATTTTCTAAACAGTTCAGAACAGCTAGTAAGGTTGTGACCAGATTATCCCAGTTAACGTGTTTTTTCAACTTATGGCCTAATGTCAGATTTTGAAGCAACCAAATGGAGAAAGTATCTCCTTGGAGATCAATAAACACACACAAAACGAGGCATACCGAACAGCCCACAGGAAATTTGTCACATTTGAGGAAATTGGGCCATCCTCTCTCCCGATCCACAATGCTGCATGGGCGACGTGTGGCCAGACACAGGCTCTTGCTGGGCAGCTCCACTCGGCCATTCTCGCATTTCGGCATGTAGACGGCACAGAGCAGTGGCTGGATGACTGACCAGCAACGTGGGGCGTTTCGCAATCCTAGGATATGAAAACATCAGTAAAAGTGTGGACGTACACAAAACAGCTACACAACGCACGACAATATAGATGTTGCAACTTTTTTTTGTCAATAATTGCCTGAGATGCACCAATCAGTGAGTCAGCGATTGATTTATTTCAGATGAATTATGTAAGTAATTTTGTCAGATGAAGTTATGTGGATTTCTAGTACTGCACATCCCCTTATGCACACAACATTCACACCATGCAACATGGTGGTGGCAGCACCATGCTGAGTGAATGTCTTTTCTGCAGCTGAAAATCTCCTCAGAGCTTATTGATCCAACTGAACTTGAGTTTACAAAGGATGTGAAAATAACATACAACCAAAGACACTCCCACAAATTGTTGATAGTAGTGGCAAATAGAAATGCACACCACACTTTTTAGTTTTTTATATGTTAAAAAAATTTAAAAAACTTTTGACCATTTTTCTTCAACTTTACAGTCATACACTACTGAAAACCCAATTGATTGAAAGAAAAAAAAATGTGAAAAGTTCAAAAAGTTAAATTAATGTTGACTGTGTCTCTAAATTTTACTTACCAGACCACATGGTCAGCTTCTCAAAAGCCTCCTCTTGGCTGCTGGAGTCCTCCGCCAGGATCAGAGATGTATGGGTGTAGGGTAAAGGTGAACCCAAACATGTGTTGTATTTAAGCACCTCACAAGTGGAGGTTTTCTTGCAGTTGTCCTCAAACATAGTCCCGTTCGGGGCCATCACTGCCCTGCAGCCCGACAGCCAGGCAGCCCAGACGCAAAGCATCCCAACAATGGGGCTCCGACCCTGGGAAGACATCTTGGGAGAGAAGACGGACCAGAGGGGAAAAAAACTCCAACGGATTCCAAAATTCTTGAGGCTTCAGCTACCAAACTACAAGCTTCTCTGGTGAAAGCTGGTTTCTACATCTGATTTATAAGTTTCCATACTGCAGAAAAGCTGCAGCGGGGTGTTTTTTCTCTAAAGTTTTCTCGCAGTCCTCTCAAACGTTTTGCTTCTGCACTTTTCGTCCGTGTCCCACAGAATCGTCCTAAATTTCCTCATTATTCAGCTCCAATAGTCCCAAAACGTAAAAATAAAAAAGAAACAAAAATATTCACTGATGAGTTCCAAATTATATGAAGTATTTGCTGGATGGTTTTAGGAAGAAAAGCATAACAGAAAATGTTGCTTCGCCCTACCCCCACTTTCAGAAAAAAAAAAAAAAACTTGAAAAAAGTCTGGACCTCTGTAACAGGATCTCCTGCTCACACGCACCACCCCCTTCTTCTTCAACGGAAAACTAAAAATGAGAAATGATCCTTATAACTGCGTCTACATCCTGAGAATCTGTTTTCCTCCATGTAGAGTATCTGGAAGAAGTCCAGTGGTGTGTTTGTGCTCCTGTTGGTTGCAGCTCAGTGTCTGGTTGTGGGTTTTTTGTCACTGGTATGCACATGGTGGGGGGAGAGCCAGACCAACAAAACCTCCTCTCCCATCCCCCCTCTTGCTTGTGGAAGAATGTGCCTTATGGCAGGGGCTTTGCTCTGAGCTTCTCATCTGAAGGACCCCCAGGTCAGCGCAACACAGATTCGACAGGTTTGCTCTTGTGAAAGGAGGATTTTGTAGCTTCGCTCGATTACTCCTCGCCCACATCATTTTTAGGTTTGCACTTATGCGGTCACATGAAACTCAGGAGGGCCTCAGGTGGGCCTCGAACCAGGTGGGTTTAGATATTGACGTGGTAAACCATCCATGACCAGTATAGTACTGGTGGAAGGGTTGCCACAGTCGTCAAAAAAGCAAATTGTTTTCATTGCTTATTTGCTTAAGGAGATTAAAGTTGATATCTGATTAGAAGCTGCCACCCTAAATTAAAGAGTTGCTGAAGGAAATCTTGGTTGCATCTCATCATCTATTGTTCAAGATGTAAAATATTAGTGCACTGGCTAAACCTTAATTGAAGTTTTCTTCAAAGAACAGCAAAACACAACTGGTGAATGATGAAGTCTTTGCTACATGTAAATACAAACATTGCACGGCAAGTTAATTACAGTCAGAATACTGAGAACCTTCTGCAAACCAAGAAAATTGTTAGATGAGTTTAAAATGCAACGTAACCAACTCAGCTGCGTAAACACTATTAAGAATTTTGTCATTTTATTTATTGAATTGATTATTAATTTAACAAAATGAAACCATTTCTTTGATAAAATAATGAAGGCATATGCTCAAATAAAATCACACTTACAGTTTGCTTTATTAGTGTACCCTTGCAATATTTTTCAAGATATGCATCTTCAAGTATCCTTGGTTTTGGGAAACTTTCTTCTTTTTTTTTCATCAGACTTTGAGGATGGATTCTGAAAACATTTTCTTCTTGCAGATGATTTCCACTGAGATTCGTGTAGGAAAAAAAAGACAGAGATCTGAATATTTGAGGACATCATGACATGCTTATCAGAAAGAACAATAAAGTTTTCTTACGCTGGAGATCATTGGCACCACACTCAAATATTATGATAAATGTGTGTTTGATCTGACCAAGTCCATAGCTCAAAATTTCTAAAATGTTCATTTGGGAGGCTGAAAATCAACTGAACTGTCATTCTCGTGCTTAAGGTGACTACAGAAGACTTTAATGCTCACCTATTTTCATCAATTGTTACCGAAAGTGCATGTGTGCATATTTACAGGACTTTAAGTTGTTTCTTCTCTTCTGGTTAAAACATGGTTGAGTTAGCTGCAAACTACGTATTAAACGAGAAAATGTGTGTGTTTGAGCCTCCTTAAAAGTCCTCCAAAGCATGCATGTGTGAGTCAGAGGCTGCAAAAAAAAACAACCAAAAGACAAAACAAAACAAAGAAAAACAGGACCACACACATAGCGGTGCAGCGCACATAGGTCAAATCACATTCACCACAATAAGAGACGGCCACAAAGACGTCACGTTTTCATCAGTTTCCCCACTAAATCACAACATTTGTTTGTGCGGTCGGGTCGCTGAGTAGTAAGGGTAGCACTGCAACTGTTAACACACGGATAAATGTAATGTTTAGATTGGGGAAGTGCGTCAAGGCTGGTTGTACATACAGGACCGCCTCTGCTCCTAAAGATTACGAGCATCATGTTTCAGCTTAAGAGTGTGTTTCCTTTAACTGGAAGATGAGGCTGAAATGGAGACGGGAGGCTGTAGTGCTTTCTGTTTTATGTTCAGCCATTGGAAAGTTGTTAAAAATGAGGAGACTGTTTGCAGTTAACGGTCAGACTAAAGATCTACTCACGTAAACACTAGTCTTAGCCGTCAAAGAAAAATTGTCAAAGAGGTAAAAGCACCGGTGCGTCTAACGATGCGACAACATGCCAAGAATTATTAGGGAAGTGTGTTTTAATAAGCATCTATGTGGCACTGCAGTGTGTAAAACAAGCATAGCCTTGTTAACCTGTAGCAGTGCACACATGTCAGTTGGCTGACAATAAAAAGTGACCACAACAATATGAACATCAGAGGTGAGCTGGAATAGTGCAATAAACAACAAACTGAACAGAAAAAAAAAATCAACCAAAGCTGAAAAAGAAGAAAATTTAACATTTTAACATCAGGTTGGAATTTAATGAGCTTTTGGATGTGGTCACAAAATGAAAAACAACAAATTTATATAATGGTTTGATATAAATAATCCAGTCCCTTCAATTGTGAAGAAAATAAATCATATGATGTTTGGAAATAATAAGAAAACGAATGGGAATATACAACTATCTCTGTTCAAATACTGTACATATGAACATTTATTTCCGCTTTATGTGTTTTCTAAATAAAACTAAAAATGATAAAATTACAAAGAGGAGCAGTTCAGTGGTGTTTGAATATGTATCAGGGTTTTTATTTTCCCCTACTCCTTTTGGAACATGGTGAAAGGAAATGTAATATGTAAAAATGATTTGCTAGTGTGAATGTGCTTTGATCATGTTTGAAATTACATGTACATGCTTTATTTTTCTTGTGGGCATTATTCATTAGAGCCATAGAACAACATTCCCTTCAGAGTAGGAACCAAACATCCCCAAAGTGTAGAGCTGAAACATTTATATTAATTATGACAGATAACAAAAATGCTATATGTTGTAACTAAAAGAAAAAAAACCCAGAATGGAAACCACAACATCTCAGATGCATTAAAGAATTCAACTAAATATGATTTCTAAGTATAAACAAATCAAATACGCTTAAACGCTGAAATAACAAACAATTTTTAGGTATTTACAATATATAATAAAATGAAAACCTTTCTATTTCCCACTGAAAACAAATGAAGAGTAAAAAAATAAGTTCGATCAGTGCAGTGTGATAAATGCAAGCCCCTCGACTAACCAGAAGGTGGCAGCAAAGTGTCACATCTTCAAGCACAAGCTTGTTTGTACCGAGTCCCTATGCGTTGCTAAATATTGCAAAAATCTGATCCAGGATCAGCTCCATGGGTCAGAGCTGTGCTTGAGGTTGTATTGTTGCAGTTCAATCTGGTCTTTGATCTGATTGATCAGAAGCTGAGACAAAAACATGCCCACCAGCTGCAAGAGAGAAAACAAGGATGAACATTTGGCTACAGCAAGATCAAGTGTTCATGCTCTTATTGCTCCACTGTGTACCTCTGGTATTGCCAGTCCCAGTGCAATGCCGCCCAGTATGAACATGTTGCTGTGGATAAAGTCAACCAGCACATCTATGCAGCCATTGGTGTGAATTTTTTTGCCAGCTTCACCGAATTCACGTTCTTGCATGCCTTGGCCACACATGGTGTTGACTACACTCTGCACAGAGAGAAATCCTTATGTCTAAAACTGAAAGTACAACAGAAACACGGAAGAAGAAAAAAAAAAAGACTCTAATGTGTCTCCATTTTATCAGTGACCTCGTTTCTAGAGCGGATGCAACAGGAGAAGGGGACGGAGCAGCGCTCTCTGCTGGGGTTGGATTGGTTACAATCAAAGTAGATGTTATTGGACCAGTCAAGGTATGTCGCAGCACCACAGCATCCAAACTGAGGAGAAGGAGGAGGGAAAAAAGATTAAATACAGAAATGTGATTTTTTTGTTTTATGCAAGGGAAGCATACAGGAACAGATATGTCATCTTTCACATACAAGACGCTCTTTCCTCCAGATCATTTTAAAGTAACATCAAAAATCCAATGCTAGTTGATTCTGTCTAAATAAACACCCCATCTGACCAAAGTAAGGCACTAATCCGGTTCTGCCTCTGCTGCAGCAGTTCAAACACAATTTTGACAAAACACCCACCTCTTCTTGGCCGAAGTCTATAAGGTTTTGCAGATCAACGTCGTCTCTGTAGTGAACGACTGCATCATTGATCACTTCTGTTACTTTTTGTCTTGCCTTGAAGGTAAAAAATAAATAAATTAAAAAAATCTCAGACATAAAGACATCAATTTCTGTGTACAGAAAAACTAAATTTTGACCAGATTAAAAAACCTTTCAAGAGCAACATGATTTTACAAGCTACTTCAGTTAGTCTTTATGAATTTCCTTTTAATTGACATCAGTCTATGCTCACATTTAATTAATTAATTGCTTGATTACCTTATTTGAAAAGATGAAGCCCAGAATCCCAGCAGCCAGCTGGATTATGAAAATCACCACCAGGGAGATACAAAACTGGGATGGGTAAAAAAAATAAAATAAAATAATAATATATATATAACTGTAAAAAAAGTTTACTATTTTATATCAATTAACTTAATGTAAATGTATTGTTTACATGACCTTGTACAGTGCCTGCACTCAAACACCTAAAACTTTTCCCTTTTTCTACCTTTCAACCACAAATTGCCATTTATTAGTTAAATAAAAGGATATGTACTAGCATTTTTATACATAGAAGTATATTTACATATAGCAGTATTTTTGTTTGTTCAAACTCATTAGGGAACAAACAGCAACAAAATAAGTCATGAACATATACCAGCCAGATCATGGAGAATGTTCTGAGGAAATTGAATGCAGTCAGATTAGATTACAGAACAGCATAACAAGGTTTGTACGTCTCATCGGACATAGTGAAAACTGGAAATGAAAACGGTAGGCCTGCAAAGATTTGGTCGTCCAATTATAATGACAGGCTAAGAAAAAAAACCCGGCAAAAACATCAGCAAAGCTGGCAGAGGCAACTATTAAGCTTGCCACACTTTTCAGGTTTTTATTTGCAGTAAGATTTGAAATAAATCCCTTTCCTTACACTTCAAATTTGTGGCTTTAATGTGTCAACAATGGGGAAAGAAAGGAGTATGAATACTCTTGCAAGACACTGTATTTCGCTGCAGATATTTGGCTGCATTAATCCCCCCCCCAAATAAAACAGTTAAGTCTTCGATTAATAAAATGGACGACAATATTTAAAACCCAGGTACTGTTTGCAGGAGGCAGATGTTTTCTCGCAGCGAGCCCACGCAGCCACAGAAAGTGATTAGGAACATCAGGACTCCCACCACCATCAGCATAACGGCAGGATCCACAGACAGAGATGCCAGTGTTGCCTCTGCAAACAAAGATGGAGACATTTCATCTGCTTCCCGTTACGGAGGCTGATCGATCCTTGTGCCCGTTGAAGTAAAGCGGAGACCCAGTACCGAATCCCGGCAGGCACGCGTGACAATTTACCTGCATGCTTTACCGTACGGGCGTAAACGCCGACTGCCACCATTACCAAGGAGATTACCTGTGGGCGAACATGAAAGAAAGAAAAAAAAAATCACACAGAAAACAGGAGAATGTTCATCAGAGCAACTGTTGAAAACTATTTTTATGTGTTTCAACTTGTCAGGGGAGTGGTGCCATCCAGACACTTCATCTTTGTAACAAGAAAGATGTGCAGGGGGAGTTTATGAATCGTATTTACTGAATCACTGATGAAATATTTCAAAACTATCCAATTTCTCCAAAATAAAAGTACGTAGAGTAGCGAAATCCTCTCTCCACTATCAGTAATAAAGCGTCTCATTCAGCTCTCGTCTCCCATTCTTGGCAGAATAAAAGAAAGAGTTCAGGAACAAACCCTTTCCGCCCTGAATGACATGGATCCAATTACCATAGAGACTGTAGCCTTGTTAGGAAGGAAACTGATTTCTCTCCCTTGTTTTCTGACGGCACAGCAAACAGACTAGGTATGACACCTGAAGCACACAGGTGGCTTTGGAACATGTTTAGATAGGAAGGTGTAAAACCAAATATTTTGAAAATCAACAAAAACCGAACAGTCAAGATTAGAAAAAGGCGCAGACGTGTAGCAGCAAACGTCTGCTGGGAGCATACCGACTCTGACGTAGCCAGAGGCAGCAGAAATGACGACGCATTCCAAGCTTCAAGTTCTCACACAACCTTACCTTACTTAAACAGCCGCGAGTCGTGCTTACCGAGAGTGCTGAAAACAAATGAATAAAGAGACTGGTCTCATTTCAGAGGGGCACACCTGAAAGGTCATGTCAGATCTTGGGTTGTTTTTTTTTTTTCCCCAACTCAACATCTTGGGGATTTTTTTCTGCCCATGCAGCAGAAAGACAAACAAAAAGTCTCTAAACCTCAGCAAGTTTAATCTGGAACAACAAACCAGCTCAGGCAAGGCTGCAAGAGATCACCTGATGCTGAAACCCTTTGTATGAACTTTGTGGACTCACTGCAGGGAGTTTCGCTTCCACTATCTACATTCAGATGCATTTGAATTGTGAAGTTTCAGATCTGGCAAAAGTGCAGTGAATATTATAGGTAAATGCATTGATGAGGGTTTGCAATAAAGAAGAAATGTAATTTCTTTGGACTTAAAAAAAGTGACAATTTGCTAAATCTGCCTTTGTGGCCAACTTTCTAAGCATAGAGTCCATTTGGATTCCAATCTTCCTTAGATTATAAAAAAAATAGTCTTGGTTCTCCAAGGGTGACTGTTTGCTGGGTGAAGGTAAATGTAAAGGTCACTTTAGGGTTGAGTATGTGCAATCTGTATGCTGACCCATTCTGTGTTAAAAAGTAACTAAAGATTCTGTGAAAGAGGTGTACGGAGCCTCGTGCCAGAAGCCCGTTGAAAGGCTGTTTACATTGTTTTAAACTGAATGATTGTGAGCGTGAGTGGGAATAAAAATACCAATAGGTATTTCGTTCCATATAACACAGTAGGAGTGTAACCGGCAAACCTTTTATGGATGCAAGAGCAAGAACCCCCCACTTGATGACTTTGTGTTTCTGTGTTTGATATGATGTAAAGCACTTTGAAATGCCTTGCTGCTGAACTGTGCTATACAAATAAAATTTGATTTGATTTTGATTTAAAACCAAACAAAGAGGGACAAAGCCAGTAGAAATAAACAAAACAAAACTAACAAAACAACAACAACAACAACAAAAACCCAACATAAAACTTTTACTTTTTAAAGATCTTGTCAAATGCCTTACTGAAATTATTGCTTCTGCATAACCACATTTTATGATTGCAAGATGAGTGATTAACTTAACACACAAAAGAAATAAAAGCGGTTTTGATCACTCACCCAGAATATGAAATTAAAAAAGAACAGCAGGTATTTCACAACTGAGCTGACAAAAGTGAAATCCTTGTGGGATCCAGTTGCGCCCCTGCAGCTTCCTTCCATCTCTGATCCTACTGCAGCGCGAAGGCGCTTCAGCCAAGGTTGCGCACAAAAACCAAAATGTATTCGTGGAAGTCGAAGCCAGTAGTCATAAGCATAATGATGGCGTCTGAAAGCTGCTTTGCTCCAATAACCGACAGATTCCAAGCAGCGACAGTAAAATCTGACTGGGCTTGTCAGCAGTGGGTGTTAAGTTTCCGTCTCACGCCTTTACATATGATCACATGATGCAAACAATGTGCAGACGGAGTCCCCCACAAGTGGATGGGTAGTTGCTTTACGTTTACTTATTTATTAAATTTTTGCGAAAAAATATAAAAATAAAAGAGGAAATGCCTCTAAAAAGTATAGTTAAAGGTCTGAGACAAAGTTGAAGAATCCATTGTTTTCATTTTAATTGTTATGATCAATATATTTCTTTCTTTCCGTTTTACTATTTTTGTGTACAAAGAACTGTAGCTTGCAGAAGCGTTCATATGTCTTAAACTTTTTCCAAAAGATATTTGGAAAATGGTCAGAACTATCCTATACTCTTTGACTAATGCAAAGTAAAAAACTAAGATTATATTTCTGTATAGTGTAGTATGTCTGTATTTTACAAAAAGGTTCAAAAGTATGACTTGCACAGAAAATATTTATTTATTTGTTTACTTATTTATTTATTTCATTTATTTATTTATTATGTTCTGATCTACAGCGATCAACCGGCAGGTGGCGGTATCGCGTCGTAATATTGTTTGCTCATCGCCACAACGAGAAGAAGAACATTTGTGTATCCGGAAGTTGTTGTTAGAGCCTCTGCAAGATTCACGTGAAATTATATTTTGCTTCTTTGCTCAGACGTTTCCATTACCCCAAAATGGTGCGGAGTGGCAAAGGTTTGTTCGATAACTACACCCACATCCCTGCTGGTTTTATTACGTTTATAAATACGGCGTGTTAATTGCAACGCTAAGTTTAGCTCACCTTCTCCTCTGTGTCGAGAGGTGGATGTGCTTGCTTTTAATCTTCGGAATCTACTTCTCGTCATATGAGAAATGTCCGTGGTGTCGCCTTTAGGCTCCCCGCTTCCTCCAGCCTCCTTGCAGCTGCTGGTTCCTCCTGTGAGGCTCATGTCTGCCTTCGTGTGGAAAGCGGTGCAGCAGGACAGCGCCGTCCAGTATGAGAAGCTGCTGGACTTCATCGACCTGGCCACAGAGATCGTGCCGGAGCTTCTCAGTCCCAGTCAGAAGGGTCAGCTCGTCCTGGGCCTCAGAGCGAGGGTGAGGAAGATACTTTAAACTTGGATATCTGATGAGGTGGAGAGTTAGCTGACCATTGCCTCTTACCATTGACCATTCTTACTTCTTAATGCAGGTAGCTTCTTCCATGTTTATTTATTTATGTATTACTGTTACACTTTTAATTTTGGCAAAAAAAAAAACACATGCTGGTCTCATCTGTCCAAAAGGAGAAAAAAAACCCTCTTATATCATCTTCTTGTTTCTTTGTGATTGGCTGTAAGGTTTGTTGGTTTCTGTATAATTTGATGAATGTGTTTTTCACTGTATAATGTTGGAATTCAGTTTTGGAAAAGCCTTATAACCCCTGGCAGCCATAATTGCATCTCCAAGGTCGTTGTTGTCGTTTTTGCTGTGATGTCGTGTGATCTGTGTACCAACTTTTATAGAGGCGATCACACTTACTGAATGATTATTGAAGCAACAAATTGTTCTGTATTGTCTTAAAACTTGTGGAATTAGCACAGGCATACTTTTTGTTTTTCCAAACAGTTTTTACATTTCGGCTTTGTTTTTGTTTGACAACAT
This sequence comes from Xiphophorus couchianus, assembly GCF_001444195.1. Classification (NCBI taxonomy): domain Eukaryota; kingdom Metazoa; phylum Chordata; class Actinopteri; order Cyprinodontiformes; family Poeciliidae; genus Xiphophorus; species Xiphophorus couchianus. The sequence goes on along the minus strand of NC_040244.1, from coordinate 4,030,903 downwards.
GCAGATTTTATGTTTTTGTGAACTTGAGAGCAGACTAGATTATTTTAAAACGTCCGAAAGTATAAAAACCCAGATTGGAAATGGTGTTAACTTTCTGTTTTATCATGGATGTAAGATTCTGTGTTGCAGTTTTCCCGTTTGTCACATGCTTGCAGCTTTTATTGATGTTTCCCGGTCTCTGTCCTGATAACTCCACTCTGATCGTTGTGTTGCTGCAGTTTGTCCTGGAGTTGTGCCGGGGCAATGGCGTAGCTAACATCAAGGCGATCCAAGGCCACCTGGATAAGATCCACACCTGCTGCCTGGAACTGAGCACCAGTGAACACATGGTGAACCTTTAAAAAAAGCTCTCTTATTACTCAGTTATTATTATAATGATAACATATATATTTATATATTTAAAAACCATTGAGGTAATTGCTAACTTTTCTGTGCCCATCTCTTTACAGGAAAGCTCTGATATTCTGAAGACTTCCTATAGTAACTTTGCAAGCTTGGTGCAGAACATTTTGAATGTTCCCTTAGAAAAGGAACTGTTCTTCCAAGTGAGTTTATTTAAACATTAAAGTAAGTAAGTTTTCCAAGAACAAGTCAGAAATTATACATCAGAAAAAAATAGCAAATTATTCCAGCTTTTTCAGACATAACTTGCACAGTAGTCTGGAAACCAATTGTAAGTGGATGTAATTAGCATCTGATTCAATCATACTAACATGTCTAGTAGCTCATGCTAAAGCGTCTAGTAGCAATTATTTATGTATCTCATTACAAGCAAGTCAAACTAAATTAAATCTGCTCCTCTGGTTATGTTTGTAGGAGGTTTTTCCTGATCATTATGGATTGGCCTTCAACCAGCGGATCCAACAGCTTGTATCTTTACTCCTGTCGAGGCTGGAACAGCTGCTGCCTATACCGGACCTGCAGCAGGTATGCTAGAAGCCTCTACAGAAGAGGAGTAGTCATGTACCTGCGCTTGTCAGTGCCTATGTGCAGTTTGTCAGTATGAAAACCTTGGATAAAAATAAAACATTTATATCGCAAAAACAAAAATGTCTCCTCAAACAGCCAGCCTTCAGTACGCTGCTTATAGTTTGCAAAATGTAGCTTTGTTGTGATGATGTTCTTTTAGCTTCCACACCAGGACTCTGGGATTTTTGTAAGTGAACTACTTCCCAACAAACAAAATTGTCTTTCTTATAGGTAATGGGTAAACTACCTATAAGTAGTACCTATAAATAGTCTTAGCTTTTGCCAGTTGACTTATATGCACAAGTACAAGGTGGGAGCATAGGCTTATGCCTTTGCTGGCATCTAATCAAACAAAATTCTAGGAAAACACTTCATTGTGATCAACCTTTTTAAATGGAGTCCGTAAGTGAATATCACTGAGCTACCTGCATGTCTCTGGCCTCTTAGACTGCAAATTGGCTCAATGAGTCATCTGCTTCAGAAGACCTTGGACATCATCTGTCTGAACCTTTTCCTCTGAAGACTCTGCTGCTCCATCACAGAGAGCTGGGGATTCTCAGTTCAGGTGAGATCAAGGATTTGCTCTCTTTTTTCTTTTTTTTTTCTTCACCTAAAGTCACTCCAGTCCTTAAGAAGTTTCTCTTCAGCAGTTTCTTCAAGCGCTGAAGAGGATGTAATATTATCCACGCTGGCCCTCTCTACTCAAACCAATCAGTTCAGTGAGGATGATGAAGAAGACGATGATAAATTCGACAGTGATGAAGAGACGCTGGCGCTAGAGGACTTGGAGGAAGACTCGAATCAAAGCTTGGATGACACATCAGAAGACTGGGTGCCCAAAAATAAATCAGGTCAGCTGAAGGCCAGAAAAACTCTCTAATCTGACATGTTTTTTAAACAACTGAACTAGTATGTCCTTTCTGGTGTTTTCAGGGTCTCTCTCTCGATTATTCATCTGCACCAAGAGTCCAGGCACACAGCCCATACAGAGGACGGTTCGAAAGAATGTCCAGCGTCAGCAGCAGTGGGCAGCCCCTATTCAGAACACCAAGGCAGTTAAAAAGGTCAACAAAAATCAGCTGAAAAGCCAGGAGATGAAAAGTAAAAACAAGAAAGCTGAAGACAACCTAAAGAATCAGCAGAGAGCCAAACAGAAAGACAGTGTCGACAAAAAGGGGGAACATGACCAGAAGAAGGACGGACCGAAAAATAAAAGTCGGCGAAAACGGAAAGAGCCCACAGGGGAAGATAAAAGGTTCCTGAGTACGCGACCTGTGAAGAAAAGCCTCACAGAAGAAGAACTCAAATGCCCAACGTGCCAGAAGAGATTTAAACATCCTAACCAGCTTAAGACACACGTGAAGCTCCATTCCTTCCGCTACAGCTGCATTGATTGCGAGAAAGGATTTGCAAGCCAGTCTGGGTACTATCACCATCAGAGACTTCACAAAAGAGGGCGAGAGTTCACCTGTAAGGAGTGCAACAAGGGGTTCTTGTGCCGTTATTCTCTCAAGCAGCACGAGCGCCTGCATGAAGGTCCTACCAACTTTTGCGACGTCTGTGAAAGACACTTCAGCAAAAACGGCTTCATTAGACACATGCAGATGCACAAGGGGGAAAGGAACTTCCTGTGCACCACCTGCGGAAAGGCGTTCCTCTCGTCCGGGGAGTTGCGGCTGCACAATCGGTCGCACACGGGTGAGATGCCTTACACCTGCATCCACTGTGGGAAGGGCTTCTCCAGCAAGGGTCACCTCGTCGTCCACACGCGCTCTCACACGGGGGATCGTCCGTACCTGTGCGCGGAGTGCCCCAAACGTTTCCTTACCCTGAACTGTCTAAAGAGGCACTCTCTCAGCCACAACGGGATCAAGCCTTTCAAGTGTCCAAACTGTGACCGGGAATTCTCCCAGCAGGGGAATATGAAAAGACATATGGCAACTCATAAACCTGACTTCTAGTGGTTTGACTTTGGTCACACAACAACACTTCAAACTATAGTTTTCAGGATTGTTTGGCAGATTTTCAATGATATGGTCAGTAAAACACTGTGCTAGTAATTGCAGTTTTTCACTTTGGGGAATCCTGTTCTGGAACCTATTAAAATACATTTACTAGTTGATGCCTTCTCATTGAATTGTCTTTCTTTTTTTCTTTCTGAGTGAAATGTGAAACTGCTATTCTGATTAATATGAATACTTCAAAATTACCTGAGTCAGTTGGCTGCCTGTTGTGACTGCCCTGCAGGTCTCAATGATTGAAAGCTTGATTCAATCTTTCTTTAAATCACAGAAAGCTTTCACGCAGTTATGCCTTTCTTTGCTTTGCAGCCTTTTTACAAACTAATTAATTATTTGGATTTATTTATTTTAAAAAGTACTTTCTATAATCAATCTATTAGAAATCGATTAGATTAAAAAAAACTAGGTTGTTTATGTATGTATATACACGCTCACACACACATTGTTCATATTGATAAATTCTATCACCGACGTCTACACTCCAGTCCGGTAGGTGGCGGTAAATGCACCTTAAGTTGGTTTGCTGCTAAAACGAATGGGCTGAACGTCTGGTTGCGCATCTCCAAGAATCCATTCGTTTTAGCAGCATTTACCGCCACCTACCGGACTGGAGTGTAGACGATGATAGATATCAATATTCACAGGTGCATATTGATAAATGGTCCTTCTCGATAAGTGGCTCGGTCACTTCCGGTCTATTGAAAATGGCATTTTACGCTAGGTGCTTGCAGGGCTTGGTCAAGGTAACAATTACTTCAATAAGTAAGCTGGAGAAGGGTTTTAAGATGTACGCCTCGTCATACTTTCACGGATACGAAGGTGAGTTTTATTTTCTTTAAACTTTGTGGCTAACATTAACTTTATGCCAGTAGGCAATATTCTCGGGCATTTTTATTATAAAAATGTGCTGTTTTAAGTATCTAAACATTTTCATTCATTCTAATGGACACTGTTTTTGTAATTATTTTGTGTTTATTTTCAAGTATGTTGCTGTAACGTGTGTTTGTTGTCGTTACTGGTAGAGACCAAGTAAGGAGGGAGATTATGGTTCGGACTTTTTGCTTCCTAATCATGAGTAAGCACAACAGGCCTCATAGCTGAAAGTAGGGCGGCAGTGGTAATTGTCAGAGTTCTAGTTCAGGTTCAAAGTTGTTGCTTTTAGAAAAATATGGCCGTGTGGTCTGAGTATTATTTTGTTTTATTACTTTTGTGTGCTTCTTGTGAAAAACTCAAAAAGATTGTGTTTCCAGCAGTGTGTACACTTTTGGGGCCATGAGGACGGATTATTGAAAGATGCAGCATAAAATGGATGGAAAATGGATTCAAGTTCAAGTAAGCATCTATGTTAAGTAAAATATATTTTTGTACTGCAGAAATGTTATGAATGTGTTTATTCTGTATCTTTGAACCAAGTTCACTTTCCAAACGCACAACAGACTTTCAATTGTACAGCTTTTTGGGGATTTGAATAATATTTTATTGAGAAAAGCCTAACTGTGAGAGGCACTGCTCATAGAAGGTTGTAGAACTGTAAAGATGTGGGAGCAACATACACAAACCTGACTCAGATACACCAGTTTTGTCCGGAGGGAAGGGCCAAAACTCCAGTAAGCTGTTTTGAGAAATTTCTGGAAGGATATCCAAAATAAGCCATTAAGTTTAAAGGGATGTTGTACAAAATATTGAGAAAGTAGGTGTATGCTACTATGTTTAAAACAGTACTTTAAATTATTTTGGCACTAAGAATAAATAAATTGTGGCGGTAATCTCAACTGAATACAATTTAAAGAGAAGTACTGTTTTCAGTTAACTATTTTCAAACTTTAGGTTTGGTAAAAATTTTCTAATCCTCCAACTGAAATTTGACCTTTGTGACAGAGTGATCACATCACCGAGAGGCTCCTAATACCTGCCTACCATAACGCCTAGTGTGACACATGTGGAAGGAAAAGGAAAACAGCTGTAGGAAATGCAATTTATTTGCAATTTTTTAATAACATCATTCCTCAGATAAAAATGCAATGTTACAGGAATATACATCAGATATTAATTTAAAACTTGCTTCAAGGGACCATACAGTCTAAATATACTTTTTCCTTTTTTATGTACTGGTAGCGTGCGTTATAAGCAAGACAGACTCTGTCACCAATGACAGACTGACAAGTTACAGATACAAACTGTACATAAGTTATTTACAAATAATTTTTTTATGTATTTTTTTTACTTTAATTTTTATGGAAAATAGGAGTAGAAAAAGTGATTGAATTGATTTTCTGATTTATTTAATTTGTATACTTTCCCTTTCTAATACCTAAATTAAATTGACAGAATAAAAAAAAAAGAATTTATCTTTAGAAAAAAAGAAAGAGAAGAAGAAAATAAGGGTGTGTAAACTAAGACACCATGCAGTCATCGCTAAGAGACCAAATGACAATGTAAGGAAACTAAAATATGTTGGGCCAGTGTCACTTTGCAAAATTGGTATCAACGAAATCCCACCTGCTGTGGAGGGGGAGTGGCTTATGTTTAAGAACTACAAAAATGGCCACCTGCCTCCAAAGCTACCAAGCACAATAACATACTCTAATTCATTATTTAGACCATAAATAGTGCTGTTAATATCACATTTAACAGTAGCGCCTTTAGTAACATCACAACAAATTGGTCTCAGTGTGATCACCTGCTTCCGAAGGAAAATAGAGCGATGAGAAACATCTTTCAGATGAATAAAAACAAACTGCTCAGTCCTATCAGTAATGGCCCTTTAACACTTTGCATGAGTAGCAACTGAAGACACAAATAGGACCATAAGACACTGTTTATGACAGGAGAGCAAACCCACACACCTCAGGCATTCACTCGGGTGATGAAGGAATGAAAAAGAGCTTTCCTTAACCTTTACCTTATATGGAGCTGTGGATCTCCTACTGCTAACGACGACTAGATGAAAACACTGATAAAGTTGCATCACATAGACACACAAGGCCTATATGTACCTAACTCTTTGTGCTCTAAAAAGAGAAACCTGCAGAGACCTAAGTGACATGTGGGGTCTAAGATAATTGGCTATGAAATACTGTTCTTTCACTCCATTGTCTCACCCTAAACATTTCCAGTAAGATCATCACTGTCTCCTACATTCAAGGGATACTTTTGCGGATTTTTAAAATGATTTTTAGTGCAACATAAAGTAGCTCTTGTGTGTAAAATCAGCAGTAAGAGACAAAATGCAAGCAGAAACATTCAATTCTAATCAGGATGAAAACTGCTGCTGCTTTGCAAAGCTGCTCCTGTATGCCTGTGGGGTCGAATACACCGATTTCTATTATACATACATTGTATTTTATTCAGTAATATAAATGAAAGAGGGTTTGGGTGTAATTCCTTTTCTTTTTAAAAAAAAGAAGCAATGTTTGTGCCACGTTAGTGGGGACTCCAAAATTTTGGGGTTTACCATAAAAAAATACAAACAAATCAAAGGAAGAAGCACAAGGCTTTTCAACGACCTATTAAAACTGTCATCCTGTTGACATAAAGGTGCTGATGTATGTGCTGCTACACATTGAGTGATTTATACATAGTTATTCTGCATGCTGATTAAATCCTACAGTATAAGCAAATTTCTTCTGTTGCCTCCAGAGAAAAAGGATGCAGGCAACTCATCACCACCAACCTCTGATATGCTCAGTAAAGAAGTACCACACTGGCAAAACAGATAAAGAAACCCCAAAAACAATAAACCAAAGCATATTTTACAGATTGCAAATTAGGTGTTTTTATGTGTTAGTCTTGCATACCTTCCATACATCATTCCAATACAGTTTATGCAGAATCCTGCACTGCTCTCAGCTGTACTTCTATTTTATTAATAAACACATAATTAAGATTCCATTTTTTTTTTGCACAAGCAACAATGATAACAAGATATCTTTGCAAAACGTAAACTTATTAGTGTCAATTTAATGGAAGCATCTTGTTGATGATAAAACCAGGAACACTGCTGCCCTCTAGGTCAAAAATAGAAAAAACCCAGCATCTGCACAATTCCAAAACTCTCACAACATGGGAACTGAAAACCTGATGGGCTTTTTATTATTATTATTATTTAAACATCAAAATCATACAACAGAATGCAACATCCTGCATCAAGCTGTCATTTTACATTTTGTAATTTTGATATCCTTCTATAATTTTAATATCTAAAATACATCAGTTTCATTAAAATCACTTATATATATATATTAATATATCCCATATTTTACTTTCTGCCCTCTTTCTGCCTGCTTTATGAAAATAATATCTGTATAGCAAACACAGAGATGTTTCTTTTTGGCCTCCAAAAACAGAAGAATCAGTGTTTTTAATTAGAGTTTTTTTCATCAACAGACTATGCTAACTTTACCTAGAAAAGATAATAAAATCTCTATTCAAAATAGCAATCTTAAAATATTTTGTCATGATTTTACCATGAACAACAAAGACTTTGATTTACAAGAAAAATATCAAGCACTTCAGTTGCAACAATGGTAGATCCACATTAAGGAAATGTGAGGAAAATTCTCTCCTGGTCTCATGCTTGCAAAAAATGGAAAACTCTTAATACTTTAAGATTGTGTGTGGTTCAAAATAATATGCAGCAGCTTCCCTCTATCATCATTCAAACTCTCATCACATCTTTCTGTCACAGAAACATAACTACATTCAGATCACCTTAGTCAAAAGAAAATCTGCTCAAACTTCATTCTTAGGATCAACCCAACATGTTCTTTAAAAACATGAAATATTCTTTTAAAACCTTTAACATAAGACAATTTATTCCGATTCTACGTCTGGAACCTGTAGTGTAAAAAGCAGCAGTAGCATCATATCGGCGTGAAGCTAAAATCGACTAGCCAGACGCTAACCTACATGTATGTTGCGGTTCTAGCCTGCAAAAAATGCAGATAAAAATCTATACAGATGTAGTTCAAGTCCTCCAAATTCATCTTGGAAGATAAGCAGAGAAGCTACACAATTATGATTATTCACAATATATGGAAATCTAGTCCTTTAGAGGTTGATTTTTTTATTTATTTATTTTTTTGGTTTGTTGCTAGGATAATGCGTGTTTTCCTGATGTAGGACTACTTCCAGAGAAACGCGTCTCTCAGTGCTACAGTTGGGGTATATGAGCAGACCTTGACCTGTGTTGACAGGCTGCTGGTAGGTTGATGTGTCGAAGACAAATGCAAGCAAAAGCATGTTAGATTTCAGGTCCGTGAATACCGTGTGTTTAACATTTAAACAAAGGGCCACCTTTTTTTTTTCTTTTTTTTTTGTACCGAAGTTGAAACGCTAATGGTGATCAGACCTCCACTGTTTTCACTTAGTCTTTTTCTGACCCAACATTTTGCTGTATTTGTAGGACTGAAAAATCCGAAATGCAGCAGAATGATTGAAATGGTTACCAACATCCTCAGATTACTTTGTATATAAATTACACAAAAGTAGTTGCAAAATTTCAGGAATTTTCCAAGTTGGAAACTCCATGGAGATTAACAGGAATTTGTAGGAGTGAATGTAAAGTTTAAAAAACTACAATGTTTGCCTTTTAACAAGAAAATTAGGTTGGAAAAAACCTGGGCCATTATGGATAATTGATTTGAACTGAATTAAGGTCACATGTTTGACCCCAGAGCACCAGAAGATTAAAGCCATACATTTGATTCCTTGTACTACTTAAAATTTTGATTGTATTTTCGTATAAATTTAAGGTAAGGTATTATTCTTTAACTAACATATGTTTTATGTATGTCTACTATGGAAAATACTTTTACTTATGTCCCTAATTTCCTGTTTATTAGCATCAATTCCCATGAAAACCTTCCAATAAGCAATATTTTTAAAAAATTTCCAGAAATGTTGCGAACAATTTTGTTTCTCTTGGCAAGCTTCTCATGTGCAACAATGAATGATGTTATATTTTTCTTCAGAAAACCATATTATTTCTTGTTTTACTCTTGGCTAAAAACACAGTCAACGTATTGGGAGTGCCACCTATAATTAGGCCCTAATAAGACATCCAACCCAGATACATTCTCATATAGGTCCCCTTCCTGCTCCTTATTTTGACATTCTTGTGATTAAATATTTATATTTGTATACATTTTTGCTATATATAGTATATAAAAATATACAATCTTTAGCTAGTGGTGAGACAAAAGATATAATCCGCTATAGAAGACCAATACTTTATACCTCTAAAGAGAGAGAGCCTCATGCATGTGGACGTTATTTTTTTATATAATCCACCATGTAAGAACTTAAGCCACCCAAAAAGTTCCAAATATCATTCCCTCAAATACTTTCCAAAATAGCCTTCCCATTGTCATCAATCGCCAGATTGTCATGATTCTGTCAAAAGTGGGATAGGCGGAAAAGCAAGCATTTATCAATCTTTGCTTTCACTTCAGTATATTATTTCACTTTGACCTGCAGAGGGAGTAATTTTCATCAAAGTATGGACTGAGTAAATCAGTCTGACACACTGCTATTCCAAATGTACATAAAGACAACAGGGATTCATGAAACGCAGGAGTAGGAACGGGTTTAGCAATGTAACTGATCCATAGTTTTCATTTGGTGGATGGAACCAGCACAGAAAACAGAAACAAATTACAATGCTTTTGATTAATATGTGTAGTATTCATAAAATTTGTCATATTTGCCACTTAACATAATTACCGTTGGCCTGGTAAAAAATACTTTTATGAATAAAATATGAACTTTTTGGTCCTTTTACTAGAAACAGTTCATCTTCTGTAGGTCTGCAGAGCAAATTATTAAAGACAAGCAAAATTAAACTCGTGTTAGAAACGCCTGTTTAGGCTTGGGAGCTAATGTATTCTGCGTACTAATGTTTTAGTATCTTTCGGTACCTCAGGATATCAGAAAGTATAAAACAAGCCCCATAAGACACAAGATATGCAAAATCATCTTCCAGACATCTCTCTGCCACAAGTCCAATGTTGTAATGTGCACTATAGGTAGAAAACGCTACTGTTTGTCAAGGTGATATGATGCATAATGAGTATGAAACAACTAATCAACATGCAGACTTCATTCGATGCCGATGAATCTGAAGAAAAGAGTTTAACTCATTCAGAAATACACCTAAAAAGCAAAACAGACAAATCCAGAAAGGGGTCGAGACAGGAACAATAAAGCGAGCTGCGTTTTTCTGCTCATTGAAAAACAAAGAATATTTTTTCACTGTGACTCGGCTGTAACTAGATTGTTTTTCAGCAGCATGAAAAACACTGTTTGCAGGTCAGATTCAACCAAAACTCTAGTGCGACAAAAGACGGATAAATACAACTTAACTATACTGCACTGTAATGTATCTGATTTCAAGTATTTTAGGTTTGTTGTAATGTGGAAACCACTGAGTTAATGAGAAAATGACACATCTTGAAGCAGATTTTCGATTTCTTTTGTAGACTTTAACACACGTTTACTTCAGGAATTTGTACACAGTCATTGTTATTGCATTATTTTTGCATATCTTGTACTGCAACACAACACCTCAACGGTCATGCTAACGGCAATGCTGCTTGACTTCACACGGGGACGCCACAAGGCTCTGAATCTCTCACACTGGCAAAAGAAAGACACAAAGCAAGTCTGGTGGGGCACTTCTGATATGCACATACTGCTTTGTGTCAGGACAAAAGAAGTGAACATTTTTCACCATAAATAAATTACAGTATATATAACATCTGTCATTGAGACAGTCCCCATATCTGTCAGTACATGAGTATAAATATTTAAGAGTAGCGTCTTCCAAACTATTTCAACAACAAAAAACAGAAACCAAGACACAATGATACAGTGCTTATTTTATCTGAATTTAAATGCTGCTCAGGGTTCAAACAAACCATATCTCTCCACCTTAGACATTCAGTTGAAACAGCTTAAAACATAAATGAGCAAATGGCCCAGAAATGGAGTTTCAGTTTGGGTTTCCAGATGGGTTCAGATTAACTGTAAGAAATGCTAAGGTCATCTTAATGAAGCCGCAGGCTCCTATGGACGTTTGGGAAGGTGAGAACCCAGACTTCAGGGTATGATCAAAAACACAAGACGGTAACAGCACTGCAGCTATAAACCCACTCAACATTCACATTTAGATTGCATAATAATGACAGAAGTCTGTTACTGGCACAGGATGCAGTGTATGGCAGTGTGTTTATGCATACTCTCCGCTGCCACAAACCTGCTTTGTTTCACATGTAGAGCATGACAGTGATGGGAAATCCAAGAAAAAAAAAATCTTTTGGGCCTATGTTGATATATGATGGTGTTTCGGTGAGAGCTGTAATTTATTTCAGTTTTATTTATATAAAAGGGACATCGGATGACAAAAACCTTTCCAACATGTTGGAATTTAGTTAAAATTACAGTTGTCAGTAATGGCTTAAAAATATATACGACTTTGGTTCAGCTTTAGCTGTTTCAGTCAAATATTTTGATGTATTTACATCTGAGTTAAATTTTAGCAATTTTACTTAATTCTCTTTGCATTAAGATGCTTATCTAAATTGTTTGTTTAAAAAAATACTCAAAAGTTCCTCAAAAAGCTGCATCTCAGATCAAAACATGCTATGACCTTGTCTCAAGTAGATCCACTTTATAATTAAGTAATAAATGTGAATTTATTCTAAAAGAAATAACCTGCTATTTAGTTGGAGACAAAAAAATCTTATAGCCGTTCTCCCTTCAAGGCGACCAAATAATTTTTCCTGATGCACAATTGTACATGACAAATTACTCTAAGTTGTATTACAATTTATCCAGCAACCAATGTAACCAATGGATGAAATCACTCTGAAAATCCATGTTTCTCGATTGTGTGTTGGGAATAAAATATTTTTGTGATAGGAGTCTCAAAGAGGTTTTATTAAAAGCCTTGCAGCAACTGGACAACAGCCCTAATTAATCATGGATGTGTCACTGTGGCAGTATAAATTTAAACTTTTCTGTCGTTATGAATAAGGACAATTGCAACTGTAGTAATTAGGGATATCCCGAGTCTGAACACTGAACTCCACTCCTGAGACCAAAAATAGTGGTAGATTTTAGGTGTCCTAAGCAGAGGAACAACTTCTTATGCAAGTTATGTTCAAAGATGATGAGCTGGAACCATACTGGAATATTCTACGAGCCATATTATAAACAACTTTTAACAAAACAGAGAGTAAACCTGCTAGCATTTGCTTAGCACTACAGCAAACTACTCTGCATGAAAACATAAGCGTTAGCAACATGTGAGCTTATTGAAAGCTATCTATATGTGCCAAGTCAGATATATGTTAAACATAGGATGGTCCTGCAGAAACTGCTTTAGTGAGAAAATATCTAACGTTATGTCCAGAGTGTTATTGGTGTATAAAGTTGCCACATGTCCCCTAAAATACTGAATCATAGGTGAATTAATAATTGATAATGGATTTATCTCGTTTTCAAATTGATACAAGACAGGGTTTTGACAACTATTTGTTTTCTTTGAGATTTATTCTGCTTTTGGCTATTTGCCTAAATAAACCTAAATATCTCAGATAACCAAAGATTTTTTAATATCAGTAAAAAAGATTACCTGAGTGAATACAAAATGCAGTTTTCAAATGATAATTTCTTTTGCCACTCCTGGGAAGATTTATCCCTGTTCTGTGTTTTCTGTGTTTGTGGATTATGTGGCCCCCGGTGGTTTGCTGGAGTAGGGAAATTACGGTAACCCTCTCTAGGCTGTATTGAGATGTCACTGACTTTGTTTCTCTTCTGTTCTTGATTTTTTTTTTTAGACTTGGACATGTTTTAGCCTACTTTGTGTCATCATAGGTTCCATTTAAGTGATTTTTAAATATAATTGTGCTGGGAAAATAGCACTGAAAAAGGCAATTTATCATAGTTAATTAATGATTTATTCAAGACGATTGCAATAAAGTGCCAATTTGAAAATATTCATATTGGTTTTCAGGCATATACATGGTATCAATCTTGATGAACTTTTGAACTTTCATTCTGTATTGGCAAAATGCCAATATTTTTGTATTGTTTGAATTGTTTACTGGAGGCAAATACTTCTGATTAAGACATCCCTATGTGAAAGGCTTCCTAACCTCTGGTCAAATACTATACACTTCCTGATCAGCAGTTTTATCTGCCTCATCCCCGCCTATATCCAAATGAGGGAGTAAAGAAAAGCTATGCAATGACTAGAGTTCAAAATGACACTTTTCTCTCTGCCACTTGGCTAAGAAAAGTAAAAACCGTGCTAAAGTAACCACAAAGCTTTGGAAGTATGCCTGTCCATGTTAACCCTGTGTTAAGGAGGCCCATTTCTACACAGACACACCCTCACACACATAACATACTTGTAATGCTACCTTAATTTACTGTATAGGCTTAAAATCAGCTTTTTATAGTACACAAGAAACCACACACACACGCCCACATTCCCACAGATTTTCTCTTCTGGAAAAAATAAATAAATAAATAGAATCTGTAAAAGGTGCATACAGATAGAGAGAAAGACCCTCCCACACACACACACTCAATCTCACACACTCATAAGTTGTACTAAAATGCAGACACGCATATGCACACACATTTATAGGTACACTCGCCCGCACACACTACGCCCTGCTTCGATACTTAAAACCTCTAAAAATTTTTCCTAAAAATAAACTGAGCAAAAATACATTTGTAAGACCAGCACCCCGATTGTGCAAACAAATCAAAGATAAATTAAAACAATTACGTCATGAATATAAAACAAAATATTGTCATGGCTAGCCAGTTTTGCACAATATTGAACTGTTAAATACATAGTGGGCACGGTCTGTAGAAAGAGTGTGTGGCAGCAAATCCGACAGGAATCCAAGCTGACAGGAAGAGGAGGTGCCCCAGAGAAGGAAGTGAGGTTGATTCACGGCATTTCTGCTGCGGAACACCCCCACCCCTAGACCAGAGTGTTCTTTTTATTTCTTCCTTTCAATTGGTCACTCCCATTCTTCCCTCCACTTTACCATCTGGGTAGCCCTGCATGACAAACACTCGCCTCCTCAAGTGCTGAAAAAAGCACACAAATCCAGCTATAAGGGGTGAGTGGTTGTAAGATAGCAAAGGAGAGGGAGGAAGGATAGGATAGAGAAAGGAGTGAGGAACAGTGAGGTATGAGGCAGAGAAGGGGCGTGGGGGGCTTTCTGTCTCTGCTTATCCACCAGTCGCTCCTCTAGTTTCCTGTTTGGTGGAGCCAAACAAGGAAAGGGTGGATGTGGTGGAGCTACGTCGAGGTGAGTTGGTCTCATGCTGGAGTCCAGTTGAGAAAACCAGCTGAGAAAAAAAGAGCCAGCTATCTTCCTGTTGGCCAGAAAGATTCCCCCCTTCCTGTTACAGCCCTGTTGTGGCTGCTAAATCATTCCTCCAATCCTCCCTCCCACACCTGGCTGGGGGCAGCGTGTCCCCCTAAATCCACTCTCGGGCTGGCAGGACTGTGCTCCAGGTTCCTGTAGCTTTGGAAGAGGAGGAGAAACGGGATTTAAATGGGGCATTCTTGTCCCCATTTTACACAATACAGCGCTTCATCGTTGAACGAAGAACGAGTTGACCTTTAACCACAGGTGGGGCTGTGGTCAGATGGTAATCTTCAAGTGACCCTCCATGAGCTGGTCTCTTGTCCTCTACCTGGCGTCATGGCGGCCAGTCAGACAACAATAACACACCACTAAATTAGGCATAGGAAATGAAAACATTAACATAAAGTCCATAAAAGGACTTCCTGCTTCTTTGTTTGATCTTTCTTCCATTCAGACAGTCCTTTGTCTTTTTTTTTGCTTGCCTCCATTTTCCTGCTCATTCCAGGTTGAGGACATGATAAAACTGTGAGGCACTTTAGAGCCACACTCTGACACGTGTGGTGAACACACACATACGAGTACAAATAGAGAAAAACACACACACAGACACACAGAAGCACACACTCAGATAGTATATAGTCTGATATACTTTACTGCAGACACACATACTAACTCAATTAAACCCGACAAAAGTCTTGTTGTGTTAAAGGTGCATCGCTGGCCGCCATTGTCCAGAGTGACAGAGTGAGCCAGCCAGCCGCCGCACTGTTTGCCATCACTGACGAACCTCAGCCTCTGATGGGCCAGTTTGCTGATCAAAGCTGCCGAGGCGGCACCTACAAGCTCGTCACACACTCCAAATCCTCATCCTCCAAAAGCCTGCTGTTCTTCTGCCGTGCTCCTGCGACCACAGCTGAACTTCTGTGGGGCCTCGCTTCCCTCACATTTGCCTCTTCTTCCTCCTCTTCTCGCCCTCCCCCTCTAGCTAGCAGTTCCTGTCGCTCCTCTATAGAGGATGGACCGTGGATGTAGCCCCTGCCCCCTCCAGCCTCTGCCCCCGCATCGTCGGGACTCATGCCGGCGTCTCGGTCCCTGTGCGTTGCAGCTGCTGCCGCTGCATTGTGGCAGGGGAGGCTGCCGTTGGGGCTGTGCTGAGAGGTGGAAGTGGTGCTTGATGTGGGGTTTGTGGCGGTGTTGCCGTTGAGAATGTTGCTGGCTGCCTGCTCCATCTCCTCAATGGTCATGTCACAGGCATCAGCTAACTCGGCTTTGGTTGCCTCAATGAAAGAAGGGTCCTGGGCAAAATGACCCAAACCTTCTGATATAAGAACCTTTGAAACAAAGAGCATAAGGAAGAAATAGGGAGGAGGCAGAGAGAGTAGTTAGTGCCTTGCTAAAGCCTTTGAAAATCATGTTTACTTTACAACCACAAGTATATTTTAATCAGATTTTGTCTGATGGGCAAACATGAAGTCATGCATAATTAAGAATTAAAATAAACAGCATTTAAATGGTATGCATTCTATTTAACTGCCCTGAGTCAATACTTTGTAGAGCCACCTAATGCTGCAATTAACACTGTAAGTCTTTTGAGAGTTAAGATTTTCCTCATTCTTCTTTAGTTTGGTCTTTGGGCAACGGCTCTGTCTGTTCTACACCAAATTTGCCTTGTAGTTTGCTCCATACCTCTTAAAACCTTCATATCCCTCCCACTGTATTAAAATACGCCAGAAGCTTTTTTTTTTTACCCTCTCTGGTGGGATCACACTGACCCTTTGTACCCTTTTATGAGGTTTTGTGTGATTTCGGGAATTCGGGAACTGAAGATCTGACGTCATACTGCCTTTGGCTTATATGAACATTACCTTTTCAGTGAGAAATATAACATTTGTACTGCAGACTCATAGCAAGTGATAACAGTTTAAAGATCACACAGAAATGCAGGATTTGACAGCTTTTAGTTATTGTCATAAAACTTTCAGCAAACTGATTTTCCTGATGCTCCAGTAGACTACTAATTAAATGACTTCTGAAGATAGTTGCATAGTTTTTCATTTGAAACCATCAAAGTAAATGGTACTGAATACAAATACACACGGAACTTTTCAGACGTCTGTAAAAACTTTCAAAAACCATGTATCATTTTTCCACTTCAGAATTATTCGCTATCTTGAGCTGGAGTGTCATATTAAGATATTTAAATACTTTCACAAAGCATTATGACTGTTTTTCTTTCAATATGTATGCTAATAGATGTAGATGAGATGCAGTAGAGACTTACCGCTTCCACTAGACTGCCTGCACTGCCATGAGACAGCGAGCTGGGGTCCTTCCCCAAAAGCGATGGTACAGTGAGTGACACTGGCCGCGGTGCCCTTTGACTGGACGCCGGCGTAGGGCTAGGACTGTCCACTGGGCTATTCCCATTACTGTCGTTGTACCTAAGTGCAAGGCATTTATTTGATTTAAAAAAAACAACAGGTTCTGAATCTATTCTACCAACTGTTATTTAATATGAAACCATCTAAGTTTAGGTCTTACCAGGGCCCACAATTTACAGAAGGCAGGCTGGTATTGAGCTTTTCATGAGAGTTGGAGCCCTCTAGTCTTAGAGAAGGAACTCGCTGGTAGGAGGCATCACTGCATTGGTCTACAAACCCCAAAAAAGAGGAAAATAGGAAAGAAAATCACAAGTACAAGGGAAACTCACTATGAGTAAAACATCCAAATTCTGGTTTCAATTATTCATTGTCCTTTTGTTAAATGTGGAAGCTATGTCTGTAGAAAAGACATTATTTTTTCATCTTGATGGCCTTTGATATGTACCTGTGGGGTTAGCTGCAGGCGTGGAACACAGTCGGCTGAAGAGGGTAGGTGAGTGACTCCTTCTCAAAAGGGGACTCAAACCTGCCACTGCAAGAGCCTGGAAGAGAAAACAGAAGAGGGGCAAAAAGGCAATTATAATGCAAGTGCAGTTAGTAAAATCTTCTTTTTTTTTGTGCAATTGCAGTTTTTTTTACTACAGGGTCGCTCTAAAAGGTCGTTCTATCATTAGAAAGGTAGAGGTCAGTTTCTTGAAGCTTACCAGGTACTTTCCAGGGCTTCTGTGAAACTTAGCAGGAATTTCTGACTAAATTTTCCATGAACATTGGTCAAACTTAAATCGTACTTAGCTCAGATATTTTTCAGGTATTTTCATGGAACTCAAAATTTACTTTTTGAAACTTTGAGACTTTTATGAAAGTTGCCTGGCATTTTCTTGGAGCATGACAAGTAACTTTTATCAAGTGTCGCCCTGGAACTTTCATGCAACTTGCCACATAATTCCTGGAGATAACTATATATTTTACTGGAATTTATCACGTGGTTTCAGAAATTTAACATTTGCGGTCCTGGAAGTTAGCAGTTACTTTCCCAGATACTCAGCAAAACTTGGAAAAATCAGTGAAAGTTTCAAAAAAAGTACCTGTACACTACAAAAGTTACAGAAAGTGCTTGATGTTCTGCAAGCATTCCAGAAAAGCACACACAGGGTCAGTGTGACCTCGCTGGACCGCACACAGAGCAAAAACCCTTGAGATCTAAATGGCTCCATTTCTGAAGACCGGGGGAGGGTTAAAAGATTACATCGGTCAGTTTTTTCATTTAGCTAGATATAATATTTTTGAAACATTTTGTCGACGTTTACTACCTGGTGATGTGCAAGATGTAAAGGTACAGCAGTCTTCTGCGAGACATCTGGCCTTGTCTGCCTCCGGAGACACTCCAGATGGAAGGAAGATCTCCGTGCTGACACACAAATCACAAAAAAATGCAAATGTACAAATTACAGCCTGTATATTTATACAGAAGGTGGTTGCACAAATTTCTGTACGTGAATCTGTGCACACACCCAGGGTAGTTGGACAGAAGAAGACTCTTCGTGGAGACTGCCAACCTCCTCCTCCTTTTTTCTCCTCTACTTCTTCTGCTTCCTCCATAGGAGTGAGCTGTTTACATGTTTCATCATGATACACCAACCTAAAAAGGATACAAATAAATACACAAGAAGAAATGTAATCAGCCATGTGCTCTGATCAGATGCAGGCTAAAGGCTAAACTGTGAGTGTTTTTCAGTAGTACATGTCAGAAGAAAGTGAGTGCTCATCGTCCTCGTACACCCTGTCGTCACCATAACTCTCATCGTACGTCTCCTCTGTTGACCCCTCCCCTCTCTGGATGATTGGCAGACGACTGTCACTCGAGTCCGAGCTACAAATAAATCGACCAGCGACCAAACAAGCACAGCAAACAAACACAAACAAAATTAACACAGACACACATCACAGATGGAGGCACATTGAGAAACATATGCAAACACTTAAAAAAGCAGCTGATTAGCATAACAGCAAAGAGCGTCAGAGGAAAGGGATTTAAAAACCTGGAGTGACTTGACTACTGCAAATGGAAAACAGTAGTAGGAGGAAAAGCCTGCAGAGAAGCAGCTGGGATTTATGGTTGTTTTGTTGAAGCAAAAAAGGTGAATAGCACTGAAGACAACACTTGGAATATGAGAAATGATAACCTTACTGAAATTCAGACATTTTTGAAAAGCATACGAGAGAATAATGTTAAGTTGAATTTCACCGGCAAAGGCTCTGACAGCATTAATATTACACAAATTAAATGGGGCCCCATTGAAGAAAACGTTTTAAAGTGGAAAATTAAATTCACTTTGACTATATTTGAATACAAAAGTGCATACAATGGACAAATTGAAGCAAATTTTGTTTGATCATAACGTTTTTAGAATATTGTCTGAGGACACTGAAGAGTAGTCTTTGTAAATGTGTTTTTGGGATTCATTCTTCCTGATAGTTAGTATTTGTGATGCCATCTGTATCACCATATCCACGTTTTCCTGCTTTCCTCATGCTTAGAAAAATGCTTAATTTTTTGGGTCCACAGTGTCGTTCCATGTTTTTCTGATTTGGAGTTGAAAAGAAAGATTACAAAGTCAATATGTCAAAGGCTGTCAGTTCTGTTTCATCACAACAAATTGCAGGGGTTTTTTTAAATCAGGAAAAACTTTCAAAGATGTCTTATCAGTTGGATCCGTTTCATACTCCAGATTTCAGCTTTAAGGAAACATTCTGACATTTAAATTTCAGTCCTTTTCTTCTTCACCAGAGTGTTTGTATAAAAGCACAAATTTCCCACAACCTGCCTTAGCACTTGAAGTTACTCACCAAGTCTTGAATATATTGTAAAAAATGAATTCCGAAATATGTTGTTTTCATTTCCTCTTATTTGTGCAACAAAATGTAAATATATTCTGAAAACATTCTGGTAAAGAAAAATAAAATAAAATGTCAGCTATTTCACGGCTCCACAGCAAATTCTGGGTTAGATCAGTGTTCAAGTAAAATGTTAATAAAACCATTCAGGATGACTGATCAGTTCATAATGAAGCCTGCCTGTTGCTATGTAGATCAGTCTCTCTGAAAGCTTACATTTTGATTTATGTGATAAATCACCAAATCTCATTTGTTGTAAAAGAAAAGGTAGTAAATAAACCTGGCTTAAGATTAAAGAACAACATGAAATACATAAACCGTAGTTTTCTTAAGGACTTTAATATTCTTGTTGGCTATCCGATGCTGGGTCGGATAGCCAACATATATGGGTAAAGTGCTGTCTGAATATGATCATGCAATCATTCAAATATCTAAATATAGAAAATGTGCTATCCAACTCAAAAATATTTAGGTTACCAGTCATGGTCAAAAGTTGACATATAGGTGTACTGTAGAAGGATTCTAATGCTTGATTTTAGGACATATTTATTGAACAGCTTGTATATGTTATTGATAATACATTCCACAAAACGGATAGGTATGGAGCTCAGTGCATGACCCAATTTTCTTAGCTAATTGAAACCAGATATTTATATACATTGAAACTTACACTGAATCAGGCAAACATTTTCTTTCTGTTTTAGATCATGATTACCAAAACATTTTAGCCTAAGTACAGAAAAAGGAGAATTTTTAGAGGATGTTTTCATTATTTTTATACATTTGCTTTGTAATGGACATTCTGCAACTTGACTTTGTTGTCCTGAAGACATTTTCTAACTCATTTGAAGGTATATTTAAAGTCATTGTCAATCTGGAGGACCAATGTCCACCCAAGCTTTGAATTGAATTGAATAATTTTACTTTCTTCAGACCACAAAGGCATGAAGATGTCTTTATGTGTATTTCCACCTCAACCTATTTGCTATTACGTACTCACAGAGTTTTTCTGTGGAATATAACCCAAAGTTATTCATGGAAAATTAGCCTATTCTTGGCTTTTTTTTTTTTTTTCTAAAAAATACCTAGGTGCATTGCTACTTGACACTCTATTGGTTGTAGTTTGCAAAGTAGCCAATTCAGGAGCATCATTCATTGGTTCTGTTTTGCTGGCACTGATGTGGAAGTCTGTAGATGTTAGCTTCAGTAATAACGAAGATGGTTTCTGCTGGTCAGTTATACAGTATTTGCAACCTATTCTGTGGTCTTAGTTTGGTTTTAAAAAATGACTAGAAGCTTTCGAATATTTCGTAAGATTTCTGCAGAGGTGAGGAAGCTAGTTATGTCTAACCCAGACCTGCTGTGATGTTCAATTAAAGAGCAGCAGCAGAAGCCCTCAACAGGAGAGGTTTGGGCATGTTGCACCAAACAGTCCATCTGTGGCTTTGGTAGCTGACTTTAAAGCTGCACTGCGAAGACTGGCTTTTGCTATAGCAACTACCGCATTATATGCATAGCAGCAAGTGGCATTGTTGCACCTTGACAGCTATGCTTCTTTGTAAAGCATCATAAGATTTTTTTTTTTCTGTGCGCACCCAGGAAGCTTAAAGAACCCACACACATTCCCTCTCTGACCCCTGGCAACATACCGCATGAGGGTGTCATAAAACATCCTGCTTGCCAACAGAAACAAGAGAGAAGGAGAGAAAGCAGGTGATGAAGAGAAGAAAATAGTGGACTCATTTATGTCTGCAGGCAGTTGTAAATTTTTAAAATTATATAAACTCTATATTGAGGATAAACTTTAAAGGCAAGAGTATGAAAGAAATTAAAGCTCTGAGGGCAACAGTCGCGTGAAGATGCAGTTAGGTTTATAACGGGGATTTCAAGACTCACCTTTTTGGAGGGAAACACCATGCTGATCTAGGTAGTAGGATGGGTGTGAGGGGCTGGCCTGTGTGCCCATCCACCGTGCTTATGGACGGACTTGGGAATCGACTGACGCCCTGGGTCGTCACTCCAGTCATTCCAGTGTTATTGGCGTTGTTGATGTTGGCGTTTGAACCTGATGAGGAGTATGACGAAGGGGTGAACATGGTCGAGTCCATAAGCTTCTCATGTGATGGGCTTTCCCCTTCGCACGGAGAGCCTTTCTGACTTATGTGCAAGGGACGTTGAGTGGTGAAGGACTGCGGAAAGGACCCACGGCCGTCACTCTGGTTGTAGTAGTTGACGTGGTTTCCAAACAAGCCACCTGTTCGCTGTTGTGTAAAAACACAGATGACTTAGTTATGGGTGTAGAAAAACTTCCTCAGAACAGGTCAAAAACTCTGTCTATATTTTAGTAATGCAACACCTTTCATAAGAAGGAATACCTCTTGCCTTTTTCTCATTTTGTCATGTAACAAACCACAAACTTTATATATTGATGAGAATTTGTTTCAGAAACCAAATCAGAACCATGCATAATTGAAGTTATATATTTCTTTACCTTAGCTCCTCTTTTACAAATGGTTTTTGACAGAAAAAAATCTGAAAGTCTAACAGGCATTTGTATTGAGTCTAATTTACTCTGAACCTCTGAAAATAACAATACAAATACTTTGCATGTATTTGTAACAAGGTTTAAAAACGTTTTATTTCTTTCCTTACATTTTGCAACCTTCCACCACTTTGTGTTGGCCTATCACAAAAAGACCCAATAAAATACTTTGAACTTAACTTTTTGAATAGAATGTGAAAAAGATGAGGTGTTTGTAGTAGTAGTTTTTGAACACAGCACAGTAATGACTAATCATCAGAGGTGGGACCCAGTCATTGTGTTGCAAGTAATAAGTAAGTCTCAAGTCTTTCCACCCAAAACTCGATTCAGGTCTTGAGTAATTTTAATAATTTATTCAAAATAATAATAATTTTGAGATTTTTTAATTATTTAAAAAGCAAGAGAAGGTGAACT
Organism: Xiphophorus couchianus; assembly: GCF_001444195.1. Classification (NCBI taxonomy): domain Eukaryota; kingdom Metazoa; phylum Chordata; class Actinopteri; order Cyprinodontiformes; family Poeciliidae; genus Xiphophorus; species Xiphophorus couchianus. Next base: position 4,008,285 of record NC_040244.1, on the reverse strand, counting down.
CAGCCTGAAATTGAGTGCTGATGATGTTTTTTTGTTGTTGTTTTTTTACAGTAAATATTAACCAAAACAAACAAAATATCCAGAAAAGTTAGGAAATGTTGAGCAAACTGATCCATAAGTCAATTTCTATACAAAATACAAGTAATTTTCTTTTTAAACAACTGCAATAGTACAAACCAAGTTATATTATATTATATTATTTAGATTATATTTTATTATATTGGTAACATCAGATGTACTGCTGTCCGCCAGCTTGGTGCTTTTATTTGTAGTCAAAGCAAGACCTCTCATGATCTCACTGGAACCTGTGGCTTTTCATGCTGTCATTAAGGTTACATTCCTGTCTAGGGTTCAGCCTACATGTTCCTAATTCAAATACAATTTTATTTACCCTCCTTGCATTTACTGTGCAAGTAAATTAAATTATTTGTAGTTTCTCTGTTAAGTTAGTTGTGGGATTATGAGAATTTAAAAGTCATCGCTTTTATCTTCTAACAAACTTTCTGTTTGGTCATTGGTGTGAAAGTCCAAATCAGGTCTAAGGTCTTTGATTTCATCAAGTCAAGTCTAAAGTTTGTTAAATTTATGATTTGACTCTGACTTGATTCAAAGTCACATGACTTAAATCCACACCTCTGCTATTTGAAGTGATAATCCTTTACCACATGGAAATGCAAAGCAAAGACCATCAAGCAAAGCAGCAATAAAGCCAAAGCTAAAAGGAAAGGCACAAGCGCTATGTCATAAAAAGTCTGACAGAGTAGTAGTTTCATTTCTAAAACAAAAGAAAATCTCCCATTCAGTTTTGTTTCTTCATTAACAAGAGGTACACTTTTTCAATGTAAAAATATAGTTACAACCTAAGTAGAGCATGCAAAAACCTAAAATGATGTTGAAAATTCAAGACTTGCAACTCAATATTTCAGTGAAGAATAAAAAAAATCTATATACAAAAACTATTTTCAGTGATAAACAAAGATAGTTCAAATACTCTGACAATAATTTAATATTCTAGAATTTCAAATAGCAGTCACCATGTAGACTTGAAGTTGGAGTGGTTGCCAGTCCTACATGACTGCACGATAGAAGATTAGGTGTTGGGAAAAACCATGTCTTTAGATGAACTGTCTGCTGTTGGAAAGATTCGTGCATTTGTTGCTGGTTCGGTTCAGCAAATAGCTAGATTTGGAGTTTTGCCTGTTTTTCTTGGTGAAAATGATTAAAATCTGCTTGTAATTGTTTGGATAAACTAATTAAAAGCTAGCTGTCTTAACGTTGAAAAACACTGACATTAAGCTTTGGTTTGGTCCACTTTTCTTTTTCCATCATCACTTAGTTACTGCCAAATTATATGATGCGGCGAAGCTATATGGTGGAGCATGCTGCTTACTTAAGTCTCTATGAGGCATTGAGCACATGCAGGCATGTATCTTGATATGGATGGACCCTCAAGCTGGCACCAATTGTCTCTTTCTCTCTCTCTCTTTGGAGAGTGAGTGGGGGTGTGTGTATCCAATCTTTACCCTGAAGATATCATCCTCAGATGCAGCTGACACGGATTCCTTCATGCCTTTATCTATCTCCTCCTCCACGTTCAAGTCTCCAGAGATGGCCCTTCTGATCTCTGGACCGATGTCATGAAGCGTCCGCAGGCCCGCCTTTACACAAATCAAGCACCATCAATTGCTACTCTCTGCTTCACTTTTTTTTAAATATACAATTCATCAAAGCAAAACACAAAACTCTAGTGAGTACCTGCAGAGAAAGGGCAGTTTTTGGAGGCACCTTGGCCACCAGGCCTTGTTCTTTTCTCTTCTTAAACTTGCGGAAATATTCTTGAATGAGGAAGGTGGCGTAGAACTTTCCAACTGTTACTTCATCATCTGCAAACCAATTAAAAAAGTTTTAAATTTAAAAATAGTTTTAAATAATGCAGCACTTTAGTTTCAGAGAAATCATATACGTAGACATTAAGGAGGGTACGTACCACCAGCAGGGGGCACTACTTGATCCAACAGCTTCATGCTAGTTCTCTTCCAGATCTTTTTCACAATTGCTCTTAGCTCCTCATTAGCCTGCTCCAGATTACCTGGACAAACAATACACAGCATACAACATCAGTATGTTTGAAGAGAAGCTGCCACACTTACAACTGAGACCTGAAAATGTGAAAGTACCAAAAATAACCCAGTTCAAACAAATACTTGTATTATAGTACCCCAATATGTTTTTCCTTTTAACCACCAAAGTGACTTAATTGTCTTCCATTGTCCTGGAAGACTATTGTTTACATGTTTGCTAGCTTGATTTGACTAGTTTTGTGGAAACTGTTTGCCCTTTTTTGTGTCTGTTACCTTCTGTCTTGATCCTGAGTGCAGTTCTGACCAAAGCAAACAGTGTGGCATTGAACATAACTGTTCCATCGCTGTTCAGAGGCATATTCATCGATACCAGGCGCTACAGGAGACCAAACAGTCACGAGTGTAACAGTGAAGACGCATAGTCGTGACAAACAGTTGTAGAGCAGATGGAAATAGTTCTAGTATTGTAGTATAGTATTGTTATCTTAAACTAATCCTACTGCTTCAGTTGTTTGTAATGAGCAATTTATTTAGGTTTACGGAGAACTAACTAATATTCAAGGGGTAGTAGCAAATGGACTGCAGGAACCAGAGTACAGTTACTTTGTCTATTGAAGACCTATACAAATTGTTTGGGGAAAAAGACCTGAATACAATTTCTGTCATTGTGACACTGAAGCATTGTGACAGCATTCTTGCATCATTGAAAGCCTTTGAAACGTATAAAATATTTATTTTTGAACTTCAGTATGCCATAGAAAGACTGACAGAAGATTTAACAACACTAAAGCAGTAGAGTTTGTGCAAAACAAAGATTTTGGTAGCTATGGCTGTTTTATGTTGACACACACTCATGATTTGCTGCCTGCTTTTAAATTTTCTATGTTGTGGACAATATACATTACAGATGATGTAAAGAAATTAGAATAAATTATTTTACCTTGCATGCCACCCGGTGTGGACAGAGCTTTCCAAAACCGAGGGGAGGCTGAATTCTCCGGAGCAAGGTGACCACGTCAAGGTGTTTTATCCTCCCCCTAAAAACAGTGAAGAAGTCGTATTGTAAATTTGACCATATCTCTATTTTCATGCTGATTTTATTCCTGCTCACTTAAAACTTACTTAGCCTCTGGGTCGTATTCGGCCCAGATTCTCTTAAACTCATCAAGATGATGAGGCCCCAAAATTGACCAGTCACGTGTCAGATAGTCAAAGTTGTCCATTATTACGGCCACAAAAAGGTTGATGATCTGGAAAAGGAGGACAAAATTAGTCTCATTCCTTCTACTTATCAATAAATGACATTTAAAATTTTAAGCTTCAATATTATGATCTGAAAAAGTAGAATAATTTATAAATTTAGTTCCCTTGCTCAGAAAAGTACCTTTTTGTCTTCACTTACCAGAAAGGCACACAGCATGTAGAAGCTGACAAAGTAAATGATGGCAAACTGGCTGCCACAATCGTCATGGGTTGTGCTGTTTTCATTGGTTGACCCTTTCTCGCATGGGTGTTTGGGAGAACACGCCAGCATAATTTCTTGCCACGCCTCACCAGTTGCACATCTGATAAGCACAACAAAAATACAAACGTGCAGCATGCAGAGATTCATGCAAAAATATTTAAATACACAAAAAAGAAAAGCAAAATTGCATGTAAAGATGTATGTAAAAAACATACATACACACACATAGAGGGAGACACAAGAAAAAACACAAGTGTGAGCAATTGCAATAGCAACTTCACATCTTTTGTTACAGTACATTGCAAAAATATTCATACCGCTTAGACTTTTTTTACATTTTCTCATTGATACGATAAACTTTATTGTATTTTATTTGAATTTCACCATCACAAAGTAGTGCAGAAGGAAGATGAAACATACAAATTAGCTTACAATTAAACATCAGTAGTGTATCTTGCATTTTTTTATTCATTACCATATTCTAAACCAAAAAAATATAGAGCGTGTAATATCAGCATTAATACAGCTGTTCTGTGAAGGCTTTGGATAATGTTTTGGAGAACACTGAAGAACAATGGGGTCAAACTTATGAAGAAAGAAACGTCTGAAAGTCAAAAACAATAAGATTCGCTCTAGTCGCGCTAACCTGAAGAGCAGCAGCACTGCCTGAGGGAACGTCTGGAAATTGTTGTTCCTGTTGATTTGCGTGTTGTCCCGCAGCGCTATCTTACCAAACATCTGCACAGTAGGAGCGAAGGGGGGGAAGAGGGACAGTCACAGCATTCAGCAAATGATGTCAGCATTGTCAAGAGGACGTCAGAATTAGAGGCCGGCTGTCTCCAGCAAATCAAATCAAACTGCAACTCCACATCAAGAGGGAAAGAGACAATACAACAGCTTACACAAGCAAAGAAAATACAGGATAAGGGCAACAAAAAAAGAGAGAAGAAAACAGTGGTCAAAAGAAGTGAAGAATGACGATTTGACTGACTCCAGGTGGACAGACGAAACATGAAGTTCTGCTTCAGGAGAGGAAAGGAGAAAGCTGACGACAAGGTTCGGGCTAGCAAGGGGAACGGCTTACCTGCATACCGATGACGGCGTATATGAAGAAGAGCATCACTATTAGCAGAGCTACATAAGGCAGAGCCTGAAAAGAGGAGAGAAGCATCAGTGCCGAGTATTTAGAAGTAATACTTACCAAAATTGCAGACCATTCACTTTTAGTTCCCTTTTCTTACATAGATATGAACTTATTGCTATAACAGGTTAAAAGTAACTAATTGGCTCTTTAGGAGGTAAAAGTGAATGCGTCTGAAGTGGCACAGCACCAAAAACAAGCCAGCAGAAACCATCTGACGACACAGTTGGAAACCTTAAGAAAGGAACTGATCTCTAAATTTCAGGCATCAGACCAGCTTTACCAGAGATAAACTGCTGAGCTGTTGGCTAAAATAGCTCCTGTACATTGGTTAGTCAGGCCAAATCATTGTTTTTAACAATTACTTAAGAGAAAATATTTTATATATAGAGCCAGAAAACGTCACAATTTTTAAAACAATAAAACGGATAAGTTGATGAGTGATTTCAACACCTTTTTTAGATGCCTCCATAGAGTAGAAATGCACAACCAAATACTGATGATGTAGTTGCCTATAAATCTCTGGACTGCAACTGCTTTAATTGTAAACATAACTTACAGTGCAACAAAAGAACATGTAACCACTTATTTGGAAACAAAGAGCATCTTTACTGGAAATGTGAGGGAGATTTATGAAAGCCAGAGCTATAGAGGGCAATTTTTTCTTTTGCAAATGTTTCTGTTTGAAACTCTTTGCTTCAGGATTATGAAGCAATTGGAGTCTTGGCTTAAGGTTATGGAGGAACTTAGATGGAAGTTTGAGAATATTTCACAGTTTATGTCATAGAAATGGACAATACCTTTAAAGGAGGCAGCAATCAGCTCACAGAAGCAACCATGAGCTGATTGTTAGCCAGAAGTTTCTTAATCATTTATTTTTGCATGTGAGAGTTTTATGACAGCAGAAACGAGAATCTGAATGCTGCCAGAATTGTAGATTGTTGAATTACAATTTTGAAACAATGAGTCCTTCATTGATGTTTTGGGACCTACATGACTTACTACAAACTGCTTTTAAATTTCTTGATAGAGTATTAGACTTCTAAGCTAACACTCTTAAATAGTATTTCTCTTGACTGTTTCCTTCTCATTGGACTAATCACCATGTGAAATGTTGCTTTTTTCTTTCATTTGTCTTTGTATTGGTAGATAGTGATTTAATTCCATGTCCAAAGTTCAGAAATTTTTTAATGAAAACTTGCTAAGAACAGACTTGACGCAGGCAACAATGAACAATGGCCACCCAAGAAGAAGGTCGGGATGGCAAAGTTTGATATTTGAATGCGAGTTATACAGGCATTATGTTCTTTAAAAATTCTCGATTTCAAACACAAACATACTTCATATTTTTTGAGTTTACCTTGTTGTACTGTAACAAGAAATGGCCCAACTTACCAAGCACAAGAGAGAGAACAAATTCCCTTTTGTCTTTTATCTACAAGTCAATCAAATGATTTAGATTTTTTTTGGTGCTTTGTTGAACTTATGTTATCTACTGCTTATCTTGCCTACAGGGAAATGACGAGCTTGTAGAGTTAGTGATAGTAGGATATGTAAGAGTTAAAAGAATTGAGAAGGGAGCTAGAAGATGAAAAAGAAGAGGTGGAGATGGGGAAGAAGCAGAAAAAATTATTTATAATTTCATCCTATTTCCCTAACTATGCTGCTGGAATCCAAACCTCCTCTCCATTACCTCCCTCATCCCATCTCTATGACTTTCTGCAAAATAAAGAGCAGGGAGGGATGAGGTAAGGAAAGGAGACATTGTTGGGTTTCAGTCGTGTAATCTTAGACCCTCAAACAAGACCATAGTTTTATAAGAAAGTGCAAAGTGAGTTAGATTAGCACTTGTGCGCCGCCCCATTTTCTCTAGCATGTAGTGTCCGGTTCTCCCCTCACTTGGAAAGATTTGATGAAGGTCCACAGCAGGGTCCGAATCCCTTCCCCGCGAGATAGCAGCTTCACCAGCCTCATCACGCGGAACAGCCGGAAGAAGGTGATGGAGATCCTGGCGTTCTCTTCAGAATTCTGAAGTCCCTTTTGGTGGGGTTTGGTGTTTTTTTTCAGAGGAAAAAAAACACAGGACGCATGGGAACACATGCAAATTGATAAGGGAGGGAAGCACACACACACACACGCCCCCACACACAGTTCACACAGATGGGTATAAATGGGCAATGACAGACATGCATATATACACAAAGACATATGAACCACACAGGTCGTTTGTATGCATATTACCATAAACACAAAGACGTGGATGTAAATATGCATAACACACATATAAACACACACACAAACACACAAAGTTAATAAATGGAAATCAGCGACCTAAGGAAATCCCATCAAAATCAAACAAGAAAAGAGATCTGGGAGAGAATCGGGCAGTCATGCTTATTTATGTGACTTCATGGAAAAATTATTTGGCAACAAATAAAATTATCCAGCAGCTTCCTAATGACAAAGGTCTCTGACTCTTAGTTGCAAAACTGTATTTTTGATCTGGATGGCTATGCTTCTTTATATTTACAGCAACTGAGACTGACCAAAAGTCTTCAACTCTGAGAGGTACAGGCGCAATTTTAATAAATTGGGTTGTAATCGAAAGTGAATCCCATATTTGTTACACACTGACATATTTCGAGAGTTTATTTGTATTACTTTTGGTGATTTTGGCTTACAGTTCAGCTCAAAATATTCTTTTTCAAAGAACTTGATTATTATCTAAGCCCAATAATTTAAAAAAATGTCCAAAAGTGTCTATACACTACATAAACACTCAATATTTTGAATAAGTGCTGCAGGCATGCAGCTCAGCCTGTGGCTCTGCTGAGGTGCTAAGAAAGCCCAGGTTTCTTTAATAGCTCCATTCAGCTCATGTGTATTATTACTGGCCGGTCTAGCACCGTGTATTAAACCTGGAATTTGTACTTTTGTCAACATGGTCAGGTAGCATAGCAAGTCCAAATGGAAAATAAAACCAGCATTTTCAAAAAGCTTTTCGGTTGAATGAACAATATAGATTTAGATAATCTTAGACGTGTATGAAGTGACTTTTAAAGCATTAACTCCGGACACTCCTTGCTTTGTGAATCTCCTCCAAAGTAGTGAATAGATTTTCCACTGTGATACAGCTCTTGTTATCCCTGTAGTTTGTGTACAAATTTCTACATTTTTTCCTCCATCTACATTTTTCATTATACTGCTCCTTGAACAACCAGAATAGCATTTGTTGCCTTAATTAAATTACTAAAATTTATTGTCTTGATCACATTCTAATTTATTAAGATGCACCTGTATATACTTCCATGAAGCTATGCAGCCACCAGGTAGAACCAGATACAGCATGAAAGCTCTAGCTTGTTAGCTAATTATCATACATCACAGCTGCACAACTGGAGAATAGGAAAACATTGTAGCTAAGCTACACTTTCATGTGCCATATCTGATTACATCTTCCTGAAACTTTGTTAAACACCACAGAAGTTGCCTTTTGAACAATCAATTACTTGGCATGTGTTGGAAAATTTGCCATTTCAAATGGTTTATATAAAATAAAAATAAAAAATTCAAATTTGGAGAAAACCCTTAGTTCCAACATCTTAAAGCCACTGACGCTGCCCACAGGAACTAACAAGCGATTAAATATTTAGACGTCTGGCTGAGTGCTTTTCTAATATAGATTTATTTATTTATACCATTTCTGCTTGCTCTGTGACAAAAAGGGAAGATATAAAGTGCAGTATTTCTGTATAACAAAAGAAGTAAAAACTACAGAGACAATATGACTAAAGGTCTAATTAATGGGTTGGAAGCGAAGTCCGGACTAACAATAAAAACAGCAAAAATGACGAGGAAATGTTAAACAATCTGAATGTGACCCATGAAACACAGCAACCTGTCTAAAACTTGATTCTATTTTGCCATTTGTATTTTTCCAAGAAGCCATCAAGTCCTCATGTTAATCCCACAAAGAACACACTGTGCGCTCTTACAAAGAACTGGTCATTCTCCACACATCTCATTGCAGTTTGGGACAACAGAATATTACACATACCTTTAAACATAGCACTTAGCTAAATTATGGGTAATTTTGTGCACTAAAACTCAAACATTATTTTAGAATGAATTTTGCTATCTTTTACAATAGAAGTTAACTTCTTTTAAGAATAGATTTTGTCCCAGACTCCCCTGACAGATAAGTGGAAAACGATGCGTCTTTCTCAGGAGTGGAAATCACAGTTCAGCACTGCAAGTAATACCACAACTGGACCACAGTGGGCGCCACTGCACCAATAGAAGAGTTGGGCAAGTGGGCAAGAGAAGTACAGTGACAGAAAGTGTGACAGAGAGAGGAGGAGAGCGAGAAAGAGAGGCTGAAGATGAAAAATAGTTTGATTTAATCAGATACAAACAAAACAGCAGAATTTGATACTGAAACATAGACAGATGCAGTGCCTGGCTAAAGAGAACTTTTTCTCATCTTTTGTCACAAACATTAGTGTGGAAATTTGTGTAACAGACCAAGACAAAGTTGCACATTATTTTGAAGTGGAAGGTTTTCTTCTTCTTTGAAGAAGATAAAAAACTTAAAATTGCATCATTTATATTCTCTCAACTTCAGTTAGGAGTTTCTGATAGATGCATCTCTACTGCAACACACTTCAATCAAATGACTGAATTACCTCCCTATTATCAAATTCAGCACAGGCCATTTGTTAAATTCAAGTGTGTTGGAGCAGATATGTATAAGAAAGCTGTAAGATAAAATACTGGGAATTGGAGTTGGAAACCATTTAGCTAATCCATTTCATTGTGTTTGTTTAAGGTTGTTGTTCTGGAAGATGAAGCTCAATCTTCATGTCTCTTACAAAGTTTTCCCCCAGGCCTGCCCTATATTTAGCTTCAATCATATTTCCATCAACTCTGACCAGCTTTCCTGTCTCTGCTGAAACAGCTTTTTTCCAACAATGGCTTTCAGTTGCTTTGGAGTGCACAAATAATTGTCCTGTCAACAAATTAGTCCACCTGAGCTGTGAACTTTATACTCATGTTAAATGGACTTCATTGAATAATTAAGTTATGGTATCAGATAAAAGGGGCTGAATCTATGTATTTGTAAATAATATTGAAAACCATAATTTTGCTTCTCCTTTATAATTACTTTGTGTTGGTCTAAAACATTAAATGCATATAAAATATACTGAAGTTTGTTGTTTATAAGGTAATCCTTCTTAAGGCACTGCAGTTGGATGGATAGATAGATAAACGGATAGATGTGGAGGCCAGTGGAGAAGAGAAAAAGGCTGCGTGATGGCGTGATCACGATGACTTGGACCGATGTGAAAGGACAAAAGATGCCACAATACGAAACACAACAATAAATCTACATAAGTCACAAAACTCCAGTTATACCAGACCTGCAATACGCAGTGTCCCTTACCGCACATTCACACACACACGCCCATATACATTTATATACATTTATATATATATATATATATGTATTCACAATATAAACAAGATGGACAGGAATGTAACTCTGAGCATGCTCGAGTAACAGAAGTAAGATGACACGCCGGAATGCTTTTGATGGTCAGAAAGAGGGATAGAAAGAAGAAAAGTGGGATGGAAAGATGATAGAGGAGGCAGGGAGGCGGACGAGGTTACCGTTGGGGCGTACCATTGGCCTTACCACATGGGGGTGAGAGGAGGAAGAAGAGGAAGAGGAGGACGAAGAGGAGGAGGAGGAGGACGAGGACGAGTCAGCTGGCTTTAAGGAAAGGCAACAAAGATCAGCACCAGAATAGCGCCTGAATGCCTCTCTTTGTGTGTGTGTGTGTTTGTGAACCCTCTGCCCACACCTCCCACAAACCACAACACAGGAGTTCAGACTTTGATCAACCTACACATATTGGTGACAAGTGTCATTTCATCTGAGCCTAAAGGGAGATTTATGTGTGATCTTACGGCACAGGCAGATGGCCCCCATCGCCTCCCCAGGCTACATAAAATCCCTCCCTATCAAAGCAGCTGAAATATGTAGAACCTGTGAGGAACACATCTGTCCAAAGCTTTAAGGTCCCCAACACTTCTTGATTGATAGACCTGTCTGTATCTTTATAGGCTGATGTCATGGAAACAGATGTCTCTGCATATATGATGTGGCCTCCCTGAAGTTATTGTATTTTCTTGCATCCAGCCGAAGCCGCTTCAACTGAGATGGCATGTTTACTGAATGGATCTAGTTTCATGAAGGTGATTATTTTTGGCTGATGGTGGCTTGAAAAGTTAATAAGAATTGGGTTTATGTGTATCTCAATGCAATTTATTTTAAGACCATTTGTGTCTATTGCAAGACTTGGCAATAACAGCCTGTAGGGCGACACCTGCTGGTCATCCCTGGGATTACAGCATTTAAGACTGAAGCCATAGACGAGCAAAACGTTTAGTGACACTCTGTGTTTTAACTGGCCATGCTAAAAAGCCTTCCCACAATATAACTGCAATTAAAAATGATTTCACAGGCTTGGTTTAAAGAAAGGGGAGGAAGTTAAATAGGAAAGCCACAAACAAAAGGAAGTGAAAATCGGAAAGTCAGGAAACAAAGTGTTATAAAATCATAGTAAGAAAAATAAAAAGAACAGGAAATACTAAATACGAAATATATTTTGGGGGAGAAGGAAGGGATTTTAACAAGGTCATACACATAATATGATCACACATGTGTCATGAATAAAGCATATTCTTGTAATATTCACTATAAACTTTAGTAAGAGTTTAGCCTTTTTGCCTATAATCGATTTCTGTACAATGAGATCACTTGGTCCTTTGTATGCTTTCTTCAAACTACAGCTTTTGCTTAAGTATGCTAATAAGCATATTCTAGAAAATTCATTTACACTGTATAAGTTTCCCTCTAACTAAACTAAAGGATAAGATGGAGAAGATCAAATTCTAAATTTGAATCAAAATGTGCATCATCAAAGTATTGGTTTAATAGTGTGCCTGTTTATGTAACTGGATCTAATAAATTAGTTTACTTATCACTTGAATTGCACAATATATATATGAATATATGTAAAAAAAACATTTTTTATAAAGGAATGCCTTTTGTTACATCAGAAAAACAGTCTTTTATTTGGGTTCTGTAGAGTAAAAAATTTCCGTACGGTTGAATGAAAACTTAAAAACTGTATGTGCTCAATTGATCTGAAGTAAATTTTTGAAATAAGCTGTAATATATTGAGTTGTAGTACTACTAAAATTTCAGTTTTATAATTAGGAACCACATGACAGATTACAGGAAAACAGTGTCCCCGAGTGAACTGCTACATGTGGTGAACGTGCGTCCAGAACAAATAGAGACAAATCAATCCAATAAACAGACATCTGTTCAGGCTGAACCGTGCAGATGTGTGTGATTCTATCTGCAGCTCTGGATTTACGAGCTTATTTAAATGAACTTGAGCTGCTTTCTCACATTGCACATAAAATTTTCAAGCAAAAAAAAAAAAATCAGTCAGTTCTATGGGTAACATGGGAGTCCTCTTCAAATTGATACTTTAAGAACGTCAAGTTCTCTAATTGTGAGAAATGTTTCAATCATTACATGAAATGTATGCTAAACGACATTTCATGATGATGCAACTAGCGGATTGAGCTGTGAGGACGAAGGAAAGCCCATGTTGCCCTGCTTGCATTTCAGGAGAGCAAGCAGCACCGCAGACCGACGAGAGAAAAAAGATAAAGAGATGGAGATATAAACATCAACAACAGAAGGTAAAATGAACTGAAAAAGCTCAGAAAGCAAAGAAGAAAGGCAAGAAAGTTAGGAAAGGAGGAAGCATTCCAAAGAAAGAGAGAGAAATAGATGCAATCCATAACTGGCATCCTCTGCAAGACATCACGCAGAGCAAACCACTACCAATCTAGTCATACTAGTTCTACACAAACCAAAGTAAAATGTAAAAGAATCCAGACAAAGTTTAAGAAGCACCCGCAGGATGCTGGGGGAGAATTAAAGACCCAGCATTAGCGAAATATATTTTTCTTTCAATAGCTGCAAAAAAACTAATTCAGCTAATCTAAGTCAACAGGCACCCAACAGAGCGGGAAAGTGGGCGCACCCAGATGGGATGTTTTGGCCTTTTAATTATTTACTAAAGACAAAGTGATAACATTTTAAAAGCTAGTCTGTCACGACACTTCATTTTGTACTTTAAAAAAAAGCATTTCATGTGCTATGCAGTTGGAAAAAAGGACTTGGACTTCTGTGACTAATGAACTGTGACGTGCGGTGAGGTTCATAGCTGGTGAGGCACTGACGTCATCAGAATCAGATTTGCAAATAGATGCATAGATTGACAGCAGTTTACAGGTTATGTTTCACTTCTGCATCCTTACACATACAAACTGTAGCTCACAAAACACACATTTCCTAAAAAAAAAAAAAAATAAAAAAATGTTATTACTGTCTTACCTGCTTCGATTGAAAGTCCACTTGAGAAAACTTTTTTAGTGTTGTAATGTAGTCATTCATGTCGAAAGTCGGGATGAGCGAGAGGAAAAAAATCACTATCTCTATTATAATCTATCGCTGCACTTGACTTGCTTCCCGAATCGTTTAGCCTAGCTCGCTGTCACTTACTCGGCAGTTGAGGAGTGAACAAGACGAACGTCTGGGATCTTGAGCGCCCCCTGCCATGAGGCAAGAGAACTGCCTGCCTCACCTCGAACCTGTTCTCTGCCGTTTATAATCGCTCATTACACGAAACACGTTACACAAACACAGTTGGTGACAAAAAGCACTGTACATTATATACATAAGCTAAATTATTGGAAATAAGTTCACATATTAAATTTGTTTAAACCATTTTATTGACGCCGTACAGCAACATGCTCTCTCCGCTTAGCAGCCAGCGCAGAGCCAGGGGTTGCGCAATCCAAGGTGAGGCAGAGCTCGCTGCTGCCTCACCGGCATCGCTTCCAAGCATTTGAATGGGAAAATAAGAAAATTCAGCGATTTTGAACAAATAAAAATCGAAATTGGTGAAGCTACATGAAAAATAAATATTTTTTAGTACAAACCACCGGATGAATATAACAATTTAAATTACTTTATGATTATATATTTTCTTTCTTTCCATGATGGCTGGTGAGGCACTGCCTCACCTGCCTCCCCTGACCGCACGTCACTGCTAATGAAATGAAGTGGCAGGCTAACATTTGAAATGCCTATTTAACAGGGCCGTGGTTCAAAACAGGCATTTCTATAGGGATTGAAGTGCGGAGGGTTTCTTAAAAAAAGAGAGAGAGAGAGCGAAAAACCCAAAGTGTAGCTTTGGATACTCAATGCCCAAATTATTATAAGACTTCAAGTAAATAAAAGGAAAAGGACTTGGTGCATGCCTTTAGATTAGACGTAAGAATAAAAAAAGATTACTCATTCAATTAACCAAATCAATCAATTAATCTCTCAAACTGACCCAATCAGTCAACTAAGGTGCACAATTCAAACCAAAGTGTGCAGTGCAACATCAGTGAACCGTATAGATGACAAAGGTGTATATCACTGGCCCAGTAAACCTCGACATTAAGGTGGCTTTTTTTTATTGTTATTACTGCAAAAAAATAGTGCTGGTAAAAAGCTGAATAAAACATGTAATATCCAGATACAGTTGGGAATTTATCCTGTGTCTTTTAAAGGCAGCATAGTTAGCCTCTCATGCGGCAAATGGATTCCCTTTCTAAAGCCATGAGAAAAAGTGCCAAACTCATACACTCCTGGGATAAACCAGCTTTAATTTGTATGCAAGAGCCACTGTTTTCTGAGGTAAAACATGCTTTTCAGCTCAGGGGAATAAACCGGTGTGCCACAAACATTCTGTACTTGCTTCCTGTCCTCAATTAAACTAATATCTGATAATATGGGATAATTTCCAGCTAACAATATACATCCATCCCTGTTTTCTTTATTGCCTTTGTAAAATATTTGCCTGTCAGTATCAAGCCTAACTTTTATGTGTATTAAATAGTTGCACCAATTACTCATTCACAACCACTTTAAGATTAATTAAGATGGCCATGTCTTAGCAGCTAATTTATAATGGGTAACCAGAGTGTATAGAGTTTAGTTTTCTTAGTTAAATGGCCAAAATATTCACTTACTGTATGTTGGTGTAGCTCAAAACATTTTTATGAGCTAAACTTGAAGAAATTTTGTGAAACATCAAGTCTTGTCACGAATGGAAACTGTTTCCGGCACTTATGATGTAATCCTAACACAAGTGGGTTGTTACATGCTACATTTAATTGCTTGGATAACCATGATAACTTTTTACTCTAAGTGTAAAATAATCTAAAGATCAATTAGTTATTTAACCATTCAGATAATAGTATATTTTTTTTCTTTTACTTTAATAGAAAATATGCTGAAAGTCTATCCAGAGACAACATGTAGTCGTCTCTTCTCCTTTCACAAACAGTACCTTAGTATCACATAAAGCAACCATTGTTCTTAATATGTAAACACAACAAACACTGAACATTTGACTTTGTCTTTGGGAGAATTCATTCTTATTCAGCCCCACTGCTGACCATTGAGCCTCCATGCCGATATTAAATGAAGTCATGCATACATTTGCATAAATTTCACGGAGTACTGAGTGAATCCATTTATGGATCAAATTCTCCCCCCATGTATGCACATTATGATTAAAGCAACTTGTAATTTTTTCCCCCTCATTTAAACTTCAAGTGTTCCTGGTAATGTTTGAATTGAGAGTTTTCGAGCCTCGGGTCAAAACTGAAAATATCTTCCGCTGTTCTTTAATACTTGAAGAGTCATGCGTTTTGCATGTGTGTTGATCTGTTCGGAAAACATTCGACACAGAAACGGGCCTGGATATGCCACCTTTGTATCTTCCATGCTATACAGTGTCCATCATGCCAGGGTAATGTTTTGTACTTCCCTCTGGCAGTGATGAAGGATCAGATAATGTGTAACCAAACCAAGTGCTGAAGAAATGCAAAAGGTTTCTATTGACAAATGCAATAGTCTACCAACACTCAGCAGACCGAGGCATGTGCACCTATCTGTAGCCGTTTCAAATATTTGGGAATCACATCAAAAAATTGGCAGTGAGAAGAGGGGAACAGTGTGTTGCAGAACATGCAGTTTATATAATAAAAATTTGGGGGAATAATGACCGTGTTTTGATTTGATTCTGCAACATCTGTGAATTTCAATGGCCGTCTCTGAAGTTCACTTGGTTATTTGAAAGCTTGCGAGATAGGAATCAGTGCTCGGTCTGTTTGTGTGTGAGGGAATGGCAGATCAGGCAAGGCAAAAAGGAAGGAAGGGAGGGAGTTGGACTACTTACGTTAACCTCAGTGATCGCTATGTCAACAATGCTACCCACAACTATCAAGGCATCAAATGTGTTCCATGCATCAACAAAATAATGCTGTGTAGGAGATGGAAAGAAAAGGGGGAAAACAACAGAAGAACAAAGAAAAGGACAGAACGTAAGACATAAAAAAGAGATGGAAATGATCGAAATCAAAGGAGAGAGGAGAAAAAATAAGATAAAAACATTACATACAGGAGCATTGGAGTTCTGAGCAGGAGGAAAGAGGGAAAGAATCAACAAAATTAAACGGTGAACAAAACAAAAGAAGGGGCAGTCTGAAAAAGATGGACAGCAGAGGAGGAGCAGCAGCAGCTGGTCATGCTTGTCCACGAGAGGAGATGTCGTCAAGAACCACAGTCAGGAACAAAATCACAACAACAATGAAAAAGTGCCTTCTGCTGGAGTTAAGAAGCTGCGTGACACTGCTTGCGATTGGTCAGTGAGTTAGTTCAGTTAGTGAGGGGTATGTGCGATCAAATAAAATAAATCTAGAACCCAACAACATTTCAAATACAGTGGAGCAAAGAAGGAGAGCGCAATGGATAAACTCTTTAAAGCTGAACCCTGCCTGCGAAGGCTCTTCTTTCTTGTTTGGAAAGCCATAAGGCTGGGAGAAGGAGACGAAAGGGGTCCCCCTTAGTGGCAGTGGCCATCTTGGATTTAAGTACGAAGGGAGAGGAGAAGGAGAAGGAGGAAGAAGGAAGAAAGAGAAACAGGCTGACAAAGAAGACAGAAACAGCAGCCTGACACAGAAGAAGTCAAGAAGAGGGGAAGGAGAGTGGAGAAAAGAAATACGAGACGAGGACAGGAAGAGAAAAGACAACGAGAGCGAAAAGGGGGACATCGTACTTACGTTGATCTCACTGAGAATGACGTCTATTATGCTGCCAATTACGATGAGGAAATCAAACACATTCCAGGGATCACTAAAGTACCCCTACACAGGATGAGGTGAGCAAGAGGAGGAGGGTGAGAAAGGTATGTTAGAAGGAAAACAACATCTGCTGCCACTTCGCAGCCCCCATTAAAGTGGTATGAAGCTGTACAGTGGACTGTAGAAACTTAAAAAAAAACAACCCCAATCAGCTCAACTTGATGAGCTGACACATAAAAGTGCAAGATGTTACCATAAAATTTTGGACCCGTTCAAAATGGTGTGTTCAACTGTTGTTATTTTCGGTGCCTTGCAAAAATACGGAAACCCCTTGAACTTTATCACAACTACAAAATTCCATGAATTTTTTTTAGGATTTTATGGACCAACAAAATGATTGATTGATTTGAACATAAATGTTCAACACTTGCCGGTTGGATTTAGTACGGGACATTGACTTGGCCATCCTGGCATATGAATATCATTTGCTCTTAATCATTTAATTGTTGCTTTGGCTCTACGATTGTGACCTTTGACCTGCTGAAAGGTCAATCTCAATCTGAAGTCTTTTGCGACGTCTGACAAAGTTTCTCTGTTTATCTTCCGGTCTACCTAGACCGGGTTCCCTATGACTACTAAAAAATGCATTTTTAGTTTTTTGCTTTCCAGCATTTTACTGTCAATCACTGCAGCTCCTCCAAATCGACCATGGACCTTGTTGATGCTTCATTTACCGTATTTGCAGTTTAGGTGGTCTTAGTAGATTTGCAGTGGTGCCATAGTCTTTCCATTTTCAGGCAATGGATTGAACAGTGCTCTATAATATTTTCTAAAGCTTGGGGTTTGGGTTAATTTTGTCCCACGCTACAACAAGTTTGTGCCTGGTTGTATCCATTCATGTTGGCCTGGCACATCAAATCCTAATAAAATACAAACCTCTGGCTGGAAAATATAGCATATAAGGTACATAATTAAAATATATATGTACATATACTTTTGCAAGACACCATATGTACTGAACTGCCATTGTAACATAATCTATTAATTGGTGTTCTACATAGTAGCTCTATAAATAAAAAACTATCTTAACTAATCTTTGGTACATTGGCTTTAGTCATTTTTAGAAAATCATAGTAAACTTCATGTTAAAAATCAGGCGTATTTGAATTTATTTACAGTGCTAATGAATGCTAATAGAATACATCTAACAAGCTAACATAGGCATCATCAACCACTACAAATCTTGACAAACTTGCTTAAAACCAGAAGCATACAATCATATAAAATAACTCCCAAATAAAAAAAATTAAAAAAATTAGAAAAGCCATGTAAAACATTTCGACGTCCTTTTGGCTCGTGTTGGCTGTAAAACCTGTTTAAAAAGAAACAAACAATAAATTAGATAGCCTGCAGTAGACGTCCAGATAGGATTTCATGCTGGAGCCAATTCCAAGATTACCTGCAAAGTAGACCTGAGCCTTTTTTCACATTAATAGTTCATTGATTGTCAAACCACACAAAGTGACATGTTTTTTTAGCAGAAATTCTTACAAGAACTTTGCAAAGTTCAATCATGCAGCAACAAAGAAATATTTCTCATACATACAGTAAATATTTCATGATTTTTAATTTAAATACTTAGTGTAATTTTCTATATTGAAAGATAGCTTTATAATTCAAAATGTTATCGTACAAAATAGATTTGAAACCTGAGCTCTTAATTCAGGAGGTAGAAGTATGCTACTGATTGTTTGTAGGGATTTTTCCATTAACGCTGCTGTAATTGAGCGAAGCATTCCCATCTGTTACTGTTTGAATTGCTAATACACAAGGGGATTATTAGCCTGGACCAATGAATGTATGAAGCTACATTGCAACCACAGTGAAGTAACAAAGGAGCAGTGAGATTAAAATATGCTGTGCACTTTCTGTTCTGTTTTGCATGGTTATGATAAAACCGATACCCCTTAAATTATATTTGCGTACGTTGTTTATATCACAAAATAAATAAGCATTCTCAAATCTACAATAAAGTACCGTTGAACGTACCCTGGGCTTGAAGGCGATTAATTTTAGGATCATCTCTACTGTGAACAGTCCTGTGAAGAGCATGTTGAGGATGTTCATTGCATCATTGAAATTTTTGGTCTGTCCATGGTGCTGCAAAAGAGAAAAAAAGGAATGCAACTTTGACAGTATCACTAAATGCAGCACTCTCCACAATTTTTGTATGGCTCATCCAAAGAAAAGTGTTTTATTGCTACATCATAGCATAATCTCAGTCAGAAACAACAAAAATCTAATCTTTGATTTCAAAACGCTTAATTAGTGTCCATAAATCCTGAATTATACCCAAAGTTGTTTCAGAATCAGTAATTCTTAACTTGGGATTTTCTTTCCACCTGC